>NW_004797286.1:2674086-2679318 GCF_000002075.1 Aplysia californica | reverse complement strand
GAGAGAGAGAGAGAGAGAGAGAGAGAGAGAGAGAGGGCTCGTGCCTGTTTTTGCGTAATTTTGCATCTGCCCACCTTGAATATTAGTGTAATGATATAGGACTTTAACCATCGTCACGTTTCAGCCGTCACAAGATTATATTGAATTTAGAAGACAAAACATCTCTCTAAGTGAAATTACAGCTCAAGCAACAGATGAACGTGCGTTCAAAGATTTTCTTGTGGTTCGTTCATTCGCAGTTTTATCTTCAGAGAGCGACATTAATATTTCCATTTCTTGTTTCATCCTAATTTCATCTCAATGCCCAGGATTAAGGCAATAGCATCGACTAGATCTAGCGTGATATAATCATGATGATATTATTAAGCTCTAGACGCTGTGATCTTCTTATCTGATCCTAGATTTCCGATCGTGATTGCTATTAATGAACCTGGCCGACATTTATGACAGAAGATTGATATTATCAGAAGCTTACGGGTCTGTGAATAAAGGAAGATTCCACACCAAATAAAGAGGAGAAGGAAACGGAACTCGAATTCAATGCTTGGCAGAGAAATCACATGATTGTATTATATGGCTCCCAAATGTAAGTAGGCTACTAAGTGTTAAAAGTTCCCCATAAGTGTAATTTATAAACTGTACTTGGCGTCACATTAAGTGAGCTTAGTGCTATATTCAGCTTTCTACTCAGTGCACGCGATAAAACAGTCATTTTTTCGTTAACAAACATTGAACTCTATTCAAAACCTGTGGATGATAAGCATACAACTAGATCTAGTTAACTAATCAATAACATTATCTTTTCAAAGCCTGACACAATATCGGAATAAGGTCATGAAAGAGGTCGATGATTTTCGTCATACTGACTCCTCTACTGAAATCTACAGGTTGGTATAAATCAAATTCAGATGTATACTTTAAATGAAACCCCAAATCGTGTTTGTTTCTTCGTAACCATCTGCCATTATTACCTAATAATACTTAAATGTTACCGTTAATGATATACACAGATCATTTTTGTCATGAAGGTAGTGACTTTTTGAAAACTGCTTATTTTTGTTTAATCCCCTTTCACCAGCAGTTGGTCGAGCCAGACATTCGGGGCCGACAGGTTATTATTATGTCGCTCAGTCGAGCCTAGGTAATAATAAAATAATAATAGATAGTATAATTTGAAGGGGTCACGGGAATAACAGGCTGTCACATTAATCCAACCGCGGCATAGCTTATTTTTCACTTTTTAGCGATGGACTAAACTTGTTCTTGTTTTGCTTTTATGAAAATAGATTTTAGCTCAGTTGTTGTATCCATCAATCTGCCAATGAGTTCGTTAATTTAAATGGCACTCACATGTAAGCCAGTGACCAAGCAAAAATGTATTTAAGTTGTTTTTTAGATCTTGTTCTTTTTGTTTAGTTTTAGTAAGAGTTTTACGACGCTCGCAACAAGGTCATATAAGCTCGAGATCTTGTTCAAATAATTTTAAAGTTTCTTTATTTGTGCCCTATAGTAAACACCATCCCTTGGGTGAACACAGAGAACACTAAAATATACGGATTACGGAAATCTACCACGCAAATTGCTTGTTTTGAGACATTGACATCATCCTGGCCCCATGTCTCAGTCTAATCACACAGAACTCCCACCTCCCCCCTCCCACCTAAAAAAAAATTAAGACAAACCTTTACCCTCATTTATTTTTATTTTTTTAATCAGGTTTTAACAAAATGATATAATTGTATTTTTAAAATAAATATTCTGTTAACAACTTTTGTTAAAATAGTTTTTGTTGTTCTCTGAATTGGTCTTTTGGCCCAAAACAAATAAATCTATAATACTCATGACATGAGTAATTGATCGAGCTTTCGTAAATCTACAACCATCCTCTCTGCAAAGCAAGGAAATACACCTACATAACGATTGTACAGAGCATTGGGTTAGCTGTTGAGCGGAAATTTGTGCTATACACACGTAGGGGTCAATTGAAAAGCAGGATGGGTTCATTTTTAGAAAAAAAAAATAGAGCACTGACCCTATACTTAAAGTAGCACCTGTGGAATATTTTTACGACATCGATCAAGCGAACCCCCCCCCCCCCTTGTTTGACTGAGATAAAGTGCCAGGGAAATTGCAATGTGCGGCATACCTGAATATGTGCAGGGGCTGGAACACACGCATTATTTCGACAAAATAATCGGGATTTTATTTGGGGTTGAATGTGAAACAGGCCTCATATCGGTGACTAGAACCCTTGATTTTTCAGCGAGATATCAGTCACTAAAGAGTCGCGCTACCATTATCCTACTGTTAACAAAATTAGCCTTGCCGTACTATCAGCAACTGCGGCAGTACAGGGGTGATATTGACGACTTAAAGATCGCATTGAGAAGCCAAAGGTAAGTGATAATCTTTTAGTTTTAGTAGAGATTTAACAGCGCTCGCTAGTGCATAAAGTCAAATAAGCACCAGAAGATTAGAGGTGTTACAAGAGAGTAACAAACATAAAAAAGAAGAAGGGGAGACAAGGACGATAGATGTTTGATAGGAAAGAAGAAGCAAACCACACCACAGCCCCTCCCAACTACACAAAAGTGATTGTCTGACAAAACTATTATCGGAAACAAGATAGTTCTGCTGTGCCGTCCACTTCTGAGGATGGCTGAACATTACTAAGAGAGTCTAAGAACTGTTCAACACTCCATATGTCACAGAAGATAGAAATAAATGGTATAGCTTTAACGCCCCTATCAACACTATTAGGTTATTAATTTAAGGGGCGGGACCTCCTAGTTTAACGTCCGTCTCCGATAGGACCGAGCCAAGTGGGAAGTTCGTGTAAAGTGCCTTTCTCAAGGACACAACGTCGGACCGAGCTGAGACTCGAACCCCCGAACTCCCAATCTCACGATTACGAGTCGGTAGCCTAACCACTACGCTACCGACGCTACTACAGAAGATAGTATGTTGACGCTTTCAGTAACAAACGATGATTTTGAGGCCCCACCAGTCGCTGAAAAAGATACAGCAGTGTGATCGAAATAGTTCCACACTGCAGCCAGTACTCAAAGGTATCGAACAAAAAAAGGGAGGGGGGAGGAAGGAATAAACCGGGGGGGGGGGGAGGTGGATAAATGGTCCAAAATTAATAAACGGGGAGGCGGGGGGGGGGGCTTGTTCGATACCTTAGAGTAACTGGAGATGTGCCAAGTATGCCTTTTCTCTCAGTGTTGATACTGATTTTGTCCTGTAATCAACACAGCAAAATCTTTGAAATGTCGCATCCTCAACTGGAAAAGGCGTCTTTATTCAGGAAGAAAATAAATCTCTAGGCTAAGCTGTTTCCTCTATGCGGACTGACTATTTACTCATAAGATTGGCAACACAGTGCCATCTCTGAAGGAATAAAGAGACGGCAGCTGACTTCTTTTATTCTTTTTCTAGACGGTGGGCAGAATCAATGGCGGGATGACCCTTCGCTCATCTGTCGTGGAACTATTATTGAGACAACAGAGCTATTGTTCCCAAAGGTGCAAGACGGCTTTCTGTTTCAGAAATCAACGACACGGAAGTTCCGACGTTGGAATTTCTAGAAGAGACGGAAAAGTATCAGCGATATGAATTATATTTTTTTATGAGGCTGACTTTACCTTCAAACAGCTTACATCTTGCAAATTGTAAAGCTTAAATCACCCCCTACCCTTACACTCTTACACATCCATCCAAAAAAACTGTATTTGGGAGAGAAACATTGTTGGATGCGCCCTCCAATGGCAACAGCATGACCTGTTGTTAAGGTGGGTGCTTCTTCATCCAGGTGTTGTGTTGCGAATGTCAGCTTTTTGTATGGAGCTAAGATATTTTTGTCAACAAAATATTACTTACGATATCGCCCTTTTCTTTCCTGTTAGACTGACTACCGTATCATCGAGCTCGTATTCTTTCCTGATCTTCACTAGTGACTTCGCTGCTTTTTTCCACGTACATGGTAACACATTTGATGCATGAACACGGCGCATGAAAGGTGAAAGCCGAGGGTCAAGAGGACGTTGTCCAAATAGTATCGAAATGTTTGAAATAGTACCCTATGAGTCTGGCCCCATAAATTGGTGATTCGCTCTTTAAAAGGTCGCTTTGCAGAAATTAGGGGGAGGGAAAGAAAACAGTGTCTGGGGTTGTTCGGTCAATAATTTCATTCACTTTCACATTCGCAGTACACAGAGTCAAAGAAATGAGAGAGTAGCGTTCGCCTTTCTTTCGGACTCATAAATAATAATGATAATGTTCAGACTTTCTAGACGCAATACTCCAACGTATCGTAGCTTTTTTATTCGGCGGCTGCTACCATAGCCTTTATCTCTCAAACAAAATATATGACTGTTAGTTTGAATAACCTGCAAGATGTTCCTGATAATTTTTCTTTCGTTTTTCCGCAGCGATTGTGGGTGGGGGTCTTTCAATCCTATACAAAGACTGACCCTGAGTTTCCAGGTTTAGTTGTGACACAACAATACAAAAGAAAAAGCATTCTTAATCTAAATACTCATTATAAATGGTCGTATAATTGAAATATTAATTGGAAACACATTTGTACTCATTGGCCAGTTTTGAGCAAAAAATGAACAAAAGTTACATTTGTGTTCATTTCTATCATTCGATCAATTTCTATGACTTTATTACGTCTCATAAAAGAAAACCGATAGTACTCTTACTGTTACTTGTGTATAAGTTCGATTGTATAACAGATTTCTTTTCAAAACAGAATATCCAAAGGGACCAACACGAAAGTCATGATATTATAATACCATCTTATAAACAAAATTTTGAAACAGTGAAGAGTAAGGGAATAAGACAGGGTGCGCGTGTTACGAGATGCTTAAAAATATCAACGATACATGTAGAGTGAGAAGGTAGTTGTTTTTTTCTCTGGGGTCGCAACAGGGTCAGCCCTTTCTCAAAAACCTTTCCTGAAAAAAAAAAATGATGAGCATGTTTTGTTTCCATCATACTTAAAGCATTCATATGATCTCATTTAGAGTATTTTATTAAGCTCTTACAATGGTAAGGAAGAATATTAAGCAAGGGCATTTTCTTCAAGGAATTGCACCATAAAACGGTTCACATTAAAACGAAAAATGAGTTTCCTTTTCTTATTGCGCTCGGGAGAGGAGATCTATCTCTCTATCTATCTATCTATCTATCTATCTATCTATCTATCTATCTATCTATCTATCT
>NW_004797286.1:2668376-2672141 GCF_000002075.1 Aplysia californica | reverse complement strand
TATATATTATATATACGCAGCAAAGTCCTTTGGTAAAAACACAAAAAACCTTCCCGATAGACAGTTGCATAATGATTTGTAAAATGAAAAAGAAATCTGCAGTAGAACTGTCAGCCTTACATATAATGCCCCACATGGCCCCAAACATAAATATGTAATGCATTTCCGTTTTCTAAGTGAGTAAAAAATGTTGTGTTGAGTTGTCACTCTAGCCTACTGAGGGTTGTAAGCTCTTATAAGCTCCCCGTGTGATTTCTGGGTTCCTATGGGTTTTGAAATTTTACCTAAGAACAGCCTTTATGACAATCCAGAATATAAAAAAGATATTAAGTGGGTTGGAATCCGAACTGGGCTTTGGTCTTTGAGATAATCCAGAACTATTTTTTTAAGTTAAGCGGATTTAAATCCCATAGGTGTCCTGTTCAGTCACGCTCTGGTGACACGATCTTTAAACTGCCCCTTTGACCAGGTAAAAACACATCTTGTAGTGTGTAATGTTGTCCTTCCCCTTCCTGCATAGATTGCAGAACCATCTCATTGGACACCAGAACTGATTTAACACATCCAGATAATGATCTGCAGTAACCGTATGTGTTGCTTCGTCTTCACCACAAAACCATAATGGCCATATTATGACGCCATCAGTGCTTAAAACCCCCAGAGTGTTGCTTTTTTAACGTAAACATAATCTTTTATTTCTGTTTCCAAGTGCACACAATTCATATCGTTAGCTTTTCCAGACATGTAGAAATGAACCTCATCGCTAAAACAAATAGACTGTAGACAATTCCCAGTGTTCCACATTTAAAAAAATTCACGTACACAATGTTTTTCTCTTCAAAACATATTGTCTGGGGTTGTTCCTTGGTCGATAGACATGAGAGTTGGCTTCAATTTTGTACCATACTTTAAGACTCTTAAGTCGAGTATTTTGACAAGCCAAGTTCACGGCTACGTTTTCAAATGGAAATCTTTGGCATTATCACGATATGCTTCCACATTTTTCTCGTATCGCACAGTTTGCTAATGCTTTTTCCCCACCTTAAAGCTTACTGGCATACATGCTCTGGCTTTGAATTTTTCGTACCACCTTTAAATATTTCTTTCAGAAGGTGCTCTACATTTAGATCTGGAATCAACTAAATACTTCCTGCAATAACAGGCTTGCACCTCCCTTGCGAACTTGAATTTAGGGTATTTTTTAATGCCGCATTACGAAAAAGAAGCTTAGGTATTTGTTTCAACTTGTTTTAATGAGTACATCCGCTTATTGGTTAATCTAATTTTAAAATCACATAAAAAGAAGTTCATATATTTGTTTCGATTTGAGCGAGCTATAACAACAAACTCCCTGTTTTACGTTGTTATTTTTTATTTTAAGTCTAGATTCTAGAAGCCGTCAACGCTGTGAAGGGGGAGAATTTGTAACCTCAGAGATGTACACTGTGTTCAGGCTGCTCTTATGAACTCCGAGATAACTGTCTTGTTTCGGGTTGTTGGGACATGACATAAAATGTAGCTCCTCTGGGCCTCTAGGCCTATTCTGCAGTTGTCTGGGAAGTGTTTATTACCTTTTCGAATTTAATTAAGTGGATCAATTGTCACTCATTATGTGATCTACTGATCCAAGGTTGCCATTAGAGACACAAAAGTATGCTGAAAACAGTCTACAGCTTGTTTACTATTGTCTGGCCATTGTCCGCGTTAAAAAATATAGCTCATTTATTAGTTTTCGAAACGCGCATGTAACATTGCATGGGACTTCTTTAGGGTAGTGACCTAATAACGTTAAAAATTGGATCCAGAAATTAAAATGTTACTTTCTTTCTTTGGGATCTTTATCAAAGGAAAACTACAATGAATAATTTATAATAACCTAACTTACAACTTGCTTATTTTAAGACAAACCTTGCGCACATATTTCAGTATAATCACCTTGTTTTACCCCCAGAACTGCTGTGACGTCACTATAATAACAAAACATCAAACTAATAAAATTTGCTAATGATTCCACTCTACAAGGCCTTATAATAACAAATGAGAATAAATACAGGGACGCTGTAAATGTATTTACAAATTGGTGTGATAACCACTTCCTTGTGCTAAATGTAAAAAAGACAAAGGAATTAATAATAGACTTCAGAGTAAAAAAAGACCAATTGCAACAAACTATTTATTAAAGATGAGGAGGTGGAGGTGGTAAGCTCTTACAAGTATCTTTGTGTAACAATCGATTACAAATTTGACTGCCATCCCCACGCTGCTCTTGTGCATAAAAAGTAAATCAAAGAATGTTTCTTTTAAGGAAATTAAGAAGTTTCCGTGTTGACAATAAGATTATGTCCATTTTTTTAACCATTCTTTGATTGAAAGTGTGCTATTTTTTTGTATTTGCTGCTGGGGTAGGAATTGTAAGGTGAAAGATAAAGAAAAATTTGACAGAACCATTAAGAAAGCCAGCAAGATCTCTGGATATGATTTTAATAGAATGGATGAAATGTATAACATCACGTGTATAAAAAAAGATAAAAAGCATTTTAAACGACCCTTCACACCCCCTTTCCGCACAAATTGTAAGATCACACAGCAGCAGATATCTACATCCAAAAACGAAGAAAAAAGGTATAAAAGAAGTTTTTATACCATCTAGCATAAGGCTTTTGTCAGAATGAGCATAGCTGTGTGTTACTCTTAGAGTATGTAGCTAAATATAAGTCCAAAGGTCTTGTATTTAAATTCTTGAATGTGGTTGAATGATGCATTTGTTGTGAATGCACATTTTGTCAGCTTCACTTCTCTTTTCATATTGAATTTTAATGAGAGTAATGTATAATTTAATTTTTTTAATGTATACCTGCATGTGTTTTTACGGTCCTGTACAGCCAAGAAAAATTTCCCTCTGGAATGATGAAGTATTATCTAATATTATTTTATCTTATCTAATATGTGAGGCATCGTTATGAAATCCCCTGACCTGAGAAGATTAAATAGGACGACCTGTGTCTATCCTGTTTTAACCGCAGACGGACGGAAGTGAGCAAGTTATATTATGTGTGGCACGCTGTTGGCGCTGTCAGACGAGAATGGAATTTAGCTGGTTATTGACATGGTTTTATCTAAATTATAAAACTTTAGAATGAAAACTCCTGACCATCACATAATTTGTCTCTTTTTCAGAAAGAAATGAAAAATAGATGCAGTTTTCATGTAATTGATTTGTTGTAACAGGTTGAATTTTAACAAGGAAAAGATGTGCGATTGAGAAAGGTAACATTAGTATTAGAACGAGGACAGAGAGGTCACCGAATAAGTTTCGGCGTATCGGTGACATAATATTATTCCCTCTTCGCCGATCTCTCCGAGGGTAGAACATAAAGAACACATATTATTTTCAGCGCGTGTAGACTGTTCCTCTGAACTAGATCTAGATTTGACAAGTTGGGGTTTACTTTAAGTGTCGTGTTGTAGATTCCAACATGATGACTTCTTTGGATAAAGAGTTTTTAATCTTGGAAAGCGTTCTTCCAAAATAAAGGGAGAAACGAATTGACGTGCAAATGCTACTAACTTTCATTTTTTAAACCTCAATGGCGAATTCTTTCTCCAGCTTGTCTGTGATTATTCGATTTGCTTAACATGTATCTCTGCATATAGTGAAAACCAAGGCATTGTTCACGTTATAATAATAACAAAATATGTGAACTGCTGTGTTTCTTAAAACACACACACACACACACACACACACACACACACACACACACACAC
>NW_004797286.1:2666119-2668276 GCF_000002075.1 Aplysia californica | reverse complement strand
ACACACACACACACACACACACACACACATACACACGTACACGCAACACAGAGAGCATATATCTCAACTCAACACTAGTAACTGCAATCTGTGGATTAAAAAAACAAACATTATTACTGATTTTTGATAATACTTCACAAATTCACCTTCTGCTCTTTAGGCCTGTAGAATTTGAATCGCTGATTTCAAATATCAAATCAGATTTTGTCTACGACGTTTCTTTTTTTAGATAATGGTCAGTTGAAGAAGTCCCCAGTCCAGCCCTATGACGTCACACATCCGGTGATGTCCGACTGACAGGGCACTCCTTTGCACCGAGCAGCGGCTTTCGGCGAGGCGCTTTTCCCTTTCGTCAACCCGCAGCCACCTCCCGAATCGTCAGCCACCCCCCCCCCAACCTTTGACACGGGTCAAACTTCCATCTATTTATAGGTAGTTACCGGAACATGACAATGTATAGGTGAAGTGATGTGCCGTGATAGTCGCGATATATTATTTATTGAGATTGTTTTGGTTTAACACAAAGTCTATGAAGTTAGCAAACCTAACACATTGTTTTCTAACGAAATGAAGCTTAAATTGACTTTTATATTGTCAATAAGAGATCAAGTTTAATCACCGGTTGCAGATTTCTGTTGTTATCCAGTACATTCAAGAGATTAAATAAATTGGACTAGACTCTAGTAGTAGACTCTTCTACTTCTACTTCTAAACCTTCGAGATTACAAAGGCCAAGCCTAGGCTTGTAGGGATTCGTTTTGTTAAAAGTATTGTTTAACACAAAGTCTATGAAGTTAGCAAACCTAACACATTGTTTTCTAACGAAATGAAGCTTAAATTGACTTTTATATTGTCAATAAGAGATCAAGTTTAATCACCGAATCATTTAAGTAAGGAAGTGGCTATCCTCGCCCGGGTGAGAATAAAAACCCTACGATTAACCTCTCACCACGGGTGAGACTTGCCAGCGTTGGCTATTCTCACCCAGTGTGAAACAAGACCTGTTTTTCCTAATTTCGAAATGCTTTCTATCGGTGTGGATGATCAAACTGACAAAAGCAAAGAAAAAAATGACGTTATAGCACAAAAGTAAGCTAATTTGATCGTCTACAAAGATGCTATGGCTCTTTCACTTTTCGAATCGACCGAACTACGCGGGTCGCCATTTTGTTTTGCTCGAAAGTTCTCGCAAGATCTACTCCTCCCCCTTCTCTCTCTCTCTCTCTCTCTCTCTCTCTCTCTCTCTCTCTCTCTCTCTCTGTCGGAAATTTATTAAATCTGCAACCTGCAATTAGATTACAACTAACATCAATTAAATTCGTGTGGTGCAGATGAGTAAAGAGAGACCAAAACAATCTCTCTATTGCGACAATCATTGCACATCGAGTAGGAATCAAAATTTCATTCCTATAAAATAAGCTGCCACCGATCTCGCAGATCGGCCCAGAGAGTAGGCCGTGTCTCTATGCACTTGTAGAAATTGTATAGATTGATTCTTATAAGATACGGCGCCTAGTGGTTAGGTGACAGAAATCGGCCGCCTTTGTGTTTTCCCACTAAAGTTCTGAAAAGATCGATTTTGTTCTTCACAATGTGGACCACATGTTTCCCGAAACCAAAGCCGATATTGTAAATGATATTATTTTGACTTTGATAAATCTGAATCAGATAAATGTATCCCATTCCGCCCCAACTATCATTAGAAAGGATATTCGGTAATTGTGAATACAGGTTATTCCAACTAACATTTTCTGAGGTAAAGAGACACCCCCCCTCCCCCCCCCCCCCCAACATTTGCCATTCTGAAAATAATGCTTGAAGTGTGGGCGTCTTAGACGAAACGTGAAGCTATTAAGAGATTTTCTCACGCTAATAGTTATAGAACGCACCACAGCTCAACAAGTTAAGAAAAACGTGGTATACAGTTGAATTCTTAGTTCTGAATGACCAGACACTCTTTTTGAAGCAGTAACCCTATATCAGCCTTGCTGTTGTATACTTTCTGTCTTTTCTCTCTCTCTCTCTCTCTCCCCCTCTCTCTCTCTCTCTCTCTCTCTCTCTCTCCCTCTCTCTCGCTCTCTTTTGTTAATTCCGGTCCCTCTTTTTTTCTCTCCATCTCTAACACACATACTTACACACGCGCCCACACACACACGC
>NW_004797286.1:2664161-2664754 GCF_000002075.1 Aplysia californica | reverse complement strand
TCTCTCTCTCTTTCTCTCTCTCTCTCTCTCTCTCTTTCTCAGCCCTGAGGAGCTTGAGGCGTCAAGTCGAGGTTCCAGCGAACCGTTGTACAAAATGATGCTATAGTGAAAAAAAAGACAAACCTGCGAGAAAATGTAGTTTTCTTTTAATGCAGAACGCGCCCAACATATTTCAGGGTTAAAAACATCAACATTCCGAATTTTTTAAAAATTTCTTTTAAATATTCATTTCTTCAAATTATGAGACTAGTTGCTTAATAAAAGTAAATGGGTTTTTTTTAGCTCAAACTTCTTTTTTTCTCTATTTCAGCCAAATGTTTAAAAAGGTGTTACTTTTTTGGGGGGACAGAATTACAGAAATATTTAGTCTTTGAACGTTAAAAAAACAACAACAAATGAGTAGCCTATGGAATATGTTGTCAATATAGATTAAAGAACGGGTGATGCGCTTTTTCTGGAACTAGATTTTTATGAACATTCTCTTCCCTTTTTTATTATTTTTACTTGGTTCATTACAACAGCGGCAACTTCCCTAATCCTCATCTCTCTCTCTCTCTCTCTCTCTCTCTCTCTCTCTCTCTCTCTCTCTCTCT
>NW_004797286.1:2661615-2662799 GCF_000002075.1 Aplysia californica | reverse complement strand
TCTCTCTCTCTCTCTCTCGTTGAAAAAGAGCGCATTCCTATAGACAACACAGAGAGAAGGGAACGTGCACACCGCAAAAATAAATTCACAATCTCTTTTTAAATTTTTGTTCAATTTTATTGAGACATATAAATCTTATAACCTTAGAAATGAAACAAAATCGGAAATAGCACAGATCTAAAATTTCCACGCTCTTTGTTTCGTGTCATGCACGGAACCGAAGCCTTTATACAAAATTGCTGCTGTGTAAGAGTTGGATAAACCATTCAGATATTATTATCTTGTCAAATATTACGTTATCTCTTGGCAATATTTATAAGTCTCTTTTTATCAACTTTCAGGTGGGTTATTTGAAAAAGAAAAAGAATAAATAGTAAGCATACTGTGTAGTAAAAACATTTTTCTCAGGTGTTTCTGCTCGCTGGAATCTCTCAGGCTACCCGTGCAGACAAATACATGGAGATAAATTAAATTAACATCGTAACTGATGGGGTCAGAAAAATAAAATGTTTAAGTAATTTTGAAAAACAAACGGAAAAAACCTACAAAAGAAAAGCCAAAAATTAAAATTAAAATAGCTGGACTTTAGTTTGATATACCTGTTCTACCGAATTTGGGTAATCTATAGAATCCGCAAAGCAGAATTAAAACCATTTCCTTCAAACCTTAAGGTGTGTAGTCTCCTCTTACGTGTGTTGTCGTGCTGAAAACGTTATTTTACGCAAAATATTATATATTTCTGACCCCATCAATCTATTTACTCTTTTTTATTAAAGGAACCACCACGGAGAGTTACGAGTTCCTTTGTTGACATGTTGCCCTTAAGATTGAACACAACAAATTTTAATGAAAAAGGCTGTACTGTAATATGCAATAATATAATACTTTTGGAAAAAAGAAGTTATTATTGTAATACATGGGTTCTAGAATGCATAACGTTATGAATGAATACTGACAAGCATGACATCAACATAAATGAACACTGCATACAGTCATGAATGAATCACAAGTCGAAAGGCATGTTAGTGGTGACGAATGACGGGGGGTCACACAGACAAGTTGGAATGTTGGAGATTGTTATACATAGCACAATAAGCATAATATCGTCGCCTAAGTATACATTCACATTTGTTTAAGTCTATACTCTACTGTATTTTGGGGACGATACCATGTTCGACCACCCC
>NW_004797286.1:2659882-2661515 GCF_000002075.1 Aplysia californica | reverse complement strand
ACCCCCAACCCCAATATATTATATATAGCAACATAACATGATCTGTATTTCACATTGTGTTCTCTAAATAACAGACTAGAAGCTGCTTTAAGTTAAAAGGATGAAAAAACGATATCGTTCAGTACCTACTCAATGGCATGAAAAAGAACCAGTATTATACACAAGCCTGGGGAGTTAAAGAAATCCACAGTTAGTGTCATTTTCCTTCTGTTTTCTCTAAACCTGGCTATACGGATGAAGAAAACACGAGTACGGGGGAGGGGGAGAAAATAATATTATGTTGGGCATTCACGTGCAGTTGACGTACATTTTCAAGGACGAAAACCTGTACTGTAATACTATTCAAAGTTGAAGTTAATTGATGACTAATCCTATAACTTGTGGTGACAATTCAATGTCGAATCACATAACTGCACGAGCTTCCAAGCTTTCGAGTTCCACAAAGTCACATAATATATCCTACACACCCCACGATGCACTACCTCTGTCGTTGTCTGAAAAGCGCAATCGATTAACGGCAAATTATGAACACATTTTGAAATAGTATGGTAAATGTACAAACAAATTATAGCAGTGATCGTAACTGAGATCACTGACTGGTCCCTGCACTTTTCGTTAAGGACTATAATGGATGTTCCGAGTAGTCAATACAGACGTGTGCAGGAAAATGATGGACAATTGTCAGAGTAAAAAAAAATAACGTTCTATTCCCCCCATGAACTTTTTCTAGAAAAGTGGAAACAAACAAAATTTCTTCCCTCCCCACACCTCTACCCCCAAAGGAAATCAGCTGGACTTAAAGCATGACATTGTTCTAGTACGTTTGGGTAATTTGTAAAAGCCATACTTCTGATGTAAAACCATCTAGTTATTTTTTTCAAATACTGTGTTGTATAGTCTTCACTGACTGCGCTACCGCTGCCATACTAAGAACTGTATTTTTAGAGGAAAAAATATGACCAAGACCGTTTGTTTTTCTGACCCCTTCAATTGTGGATTGAGCAAACATAATTATTTTTTAAAAATCGATGATAGCACTGTCCTTCTTTATACCTTTCAAGTCAAGTCATTTGAATAAGTTAGTTTTATATTTCTTTTAAAGTTTGAAAGGATGAAAAAAAGTAAAATATTAATCAAAATGACAGCAACAAAAATAGAATAAGAACGAATGACAAACAATTACTGGTAACTCAGTTAACAAAAAAGCGTATAATTATCCCAAAAGAGAGACACAGACCCCAGACAAGAAAAAGAGAGAGTGGGAAAGAAAAAGGGAGCGGAAAAATGAGACAGAACAATGAAGAGGAGTAAGGGGAGCGACAATAAGAAAACCTACAAAATTATTAGTAGAAAGAAACCCTACAGGCTAGGTTCCCGTGTTAATCATGTTTTGGCCGTGAACTGTGCTTTCACTTTCATTGTTCCGAAGTCGTTTGTAAGAGTGCAGACAATTCTTTTTTGTGTGTGTCAAGAAACTGCTTCTTGGCCCTGTATACTTTTATTCCATCATGGTGCATGACGATGTTCAGACAATCTGCAACAAGATATGATTAAGCTAAAGAGGAACAATGAAACCTGTTATTTTCCGGCACTATGGTCTCTGGTAAAAAGTTTATCTCTCCACACAACACCC
>NW_004797286.1:2657708-2659730 GCF_000002075.1 Aplysia californica | reverse complement strand
AACCCCCCCCCCCCCCACCCTCCTCTTCAGTGCCGCTTGAGCATAGATATTATATGAAGCGTCGTGGTGAAATTAGGCGCTCATCAAAATAATGTTATTGAAAAAGGCATTTTTCCTCTGCTTGGGCAATTTCTATCAAATTTTTAATACCCTTTTAATACTTTGGAAACCACCGAACTTTGACGGTCATTTTGTCACTAATTTGACCTCCCCCCCCACGTCCTTCAGTCGCAAATATCTTGACTTATTTTTTCAATATAAAAGGGTACTTTTACCAACGAAACCAAGATAAAAGAGCAGGCGTTAAGATGATACCAATAACTCCATAAGTCCAAAATTTGACGAGAGCCTAATTCCAACGCGCCGTGACACAAAATGTTTCAATTCCTCAACTGAAAGTACAGAAACGGTATCAGTTTTTGACATAAATATTAAATTATGAATATGGTTCATTTTCGCTTTCTTTCTTCCCCTTCCACCTTCTCTTCCCCTCTCTCTCTCTCTCTCTCTCTCTCTCTCTCTCTCTCTCTCTCCTTCCTCCCCCCCCCTCTCTCTCTCTTTATTTTTCGATTCATTTTCAATCCCCCTTTTCCTAATTTCCTGTAGGTTAATTTTGTGTCTTGCCCGCGGTGCCCACAAGAACACAATAATTCTTATACCTCTTGTACTGCTGCAGGAAACAGACTGAAAAAAAAACTCAGTTCACTCTTTACGACAATTCGAAAAATTCCTTAAAGGCAATATACCACCGGGTAAGAGCTTAAAACAAAACCAAGCCAAAAAATAATAAATTAAGAATTAAAATGCAGATGATAAAAATGACGCTGACATGGATTCTTCTAAAGGGTCATTGCGAAACAGGAACAACGCTCGGTCCAACACAATAAATCAGCATTGCAAAAGGGGTAGGCCTAGATTATCTGATAAAATAGCCGCTTATTATCTATAGGTTCGTGTTCCCCGACAAAACACAATTGTGAAGCTCCGAGAGTTTAACGAGATGATTGCTTCCGATCTGGCAGCTATCCAGAGAACCAATCAATTTAGAAAAGCCACTGTCTAGACCGACTGACAGGCAATCACCCATCGTCTCGCATACAATTGTGAGTGGTGAAATTTGCTGCTATCATTAATAGTTAATAATAGCCTTTTTTCTTCTTCTTTTTCATCTCAACCCACAACGTGGGCTATTTTTTGTTTTATGGATTGCTCTGTTGAATTTAATCATTGATTTAAAACCAGGCGATAGAGTTCGAATCTTTTCTGGGCGTTAAAAAATATATGATTTGAGTATAGTTTCTAGTTAAAGCATTTTTCAAGCGGATGACTGGAGTTCTACTCTTTTCTGCACGTTTAAAAAATTATACTTGAGTATAGCTCAAACGGATGACTGGTACGTGTGCTGTTTTGGTCTGGATTTACCACGTCTGTTCAGCGCTCCCAAGGAACTGATCTGCTTCATGACGCTATCAGACCTCACAGTTAGCCTTTTCCTTAATCTCAACCTCCCCCTGCTGGAGCTGCACTTCGATTTTTTTCAGGTCTTACCTCTATTTATTATTATTATTATTATTTTTATTATTATTATGATTATTATTATTATTATTAAGAACATTCACTGTGTTGCTTAAACCATAAGTAGGGGGGAGGGATGGGGGTGGGTGAAGATTCTTCAGACATTATCGTTCTCAATATTCGCGCTTTTTTCCAGCAAAATCGAAAAGCAGTTGTTATCAACTATATTTATGGCATTTGAACAGATGCTTTTCCACAGATCATTTCATTTATTTTTAATCGGGTCTAATTTCATTTCTAATTCTATTGACACCGTCTTTTGTTTTTCAAAGCGCGATAAACCATTCCACATTACATTAGCATTTTATCGACTTCAGGTGGATTTCTTGCCTAAGCTCCGTGTCTAGAAGTATTATTTTGAATGTCTCATTAAAATCAAGCTGGTGACCTTGATCACATATAATGTTTCCCTACAAATTATTATTATTATTATTATTATTATTATCA
>NW_004797286.1:2653802-2656136 GCF_000002075.1 Aplysia californica | reverse complement strand
ACGCACACACGCACACACACTCACATACCACACATAACATTCTTTCTTTCCCGTCCTTTCTCTGTTGCGACAACAAAGGTGCAGGCTATGATATTAAAAAGTCATCCATGTTCATATCAGGTTCAAAGCCCACCTTCACTGGGCGTCCATTTTAGTCAACAATATTTCACAATTAGTAATAACACCGCAAAAAACAACTAATGAGAGAATAAGAACAATTTCAAGGCAGAAAAGAGGAGATCAATATGAACACAACTGACCACCGTTCATCATGTTAGTACAGACATTTTATGTATCCATGAATCAATTAGAACATTCATCCTTTCCAGCCAGGATTTATTAGGGCTGGTGCAAAAGTCAAACACATGCCTGCACGCTCTGCTTGTAACATCCATTATCTTAATCAAAAGAACTTTAATTTCTTTAATTAAAACGTCTTAGTAGCTGTGTTCATGAGGGATTGCATACTTCGATTGCCTAGCGACTCCCTAGCAACCACCATGCAACAGAATGCAGTTGCCTAGCAACAGAACGCAGTAACCTAGCAACCGCCTAGCAACAGAACGCAGTTGCCTAGCAACCGCTTGCTCCTTTTCCTAGAGTGCACAATGGTGACTGGCACCAGCACCGCAGTAGGTCCTCGGTCCGCTCCCCCTGTAAGAGAAGGTCGTCTTCAGCCAGTCACCCCATCGCTTGCTTTCGCGTCTAAAGGCCGCGGTGAACATGCCTGTGAAACATACAAGGGGAACACGTGTTGAAATCACGTGAGTGACGGCTCAAACAAAGGGGCCTGATGACGTGAACTCGCCAGGTCCCTCACCGCACTCTACGAGGTGCGAGCATGCAAAGGCGACAAGTGCCCAAAGATAAATAAGCATTCACTTTATCTTTGTTTCTTTTTGCTTTATTTCAAGGTGCCTCAAAAAGTGGCCATGCTCCTTGGCGGCTTTGAAGACATGTTTTGGGTCTTCATATGCTTTTAGTTGACTTTGGAATCACTATTTGAATCAACTGCAAACTGAAGTGCAGTGTTAGTTTTGGTGGGGGAGCTTTGCGATATTAGGATATGGAGCTGGAAACACAGGCATGTTCACTTGGGCATTTTCCCATGAGAGCAAATGGCTTGGTCATATACATATACCCAAAACAACGCCAAACGTGTAGTACAACACACATGTAAGTAAGCGTGTTCAAGCATGCATTTAAAGAGAATAGAGAAACATGTAATGACGGAAAATTTCATTCTCTAAATAAATTTCTGTTTTCTTCTGTCCTGCTCTTTAAATCATGTTCTGTCGTCTGCTTTCAACTCCACTTTCTGCCTCCCCCAACCCCCCCCCCCCCCCCTCATGACTCTTTCTGCAGCCTTTCTACACAACAGGCCCCCCCCCCCCCCCCCCTCCACACCTTCTTTTGCCCCTTAATTTGGGCTCCTGCCTCTTTTTGCTGACTTTCTACTTTTACTGCTTGGTTCCTTCCGACTGCTGTCTTTCAGCCTCAACCCTGATCTTAGGGAAGGTAAGATCTAACACCTGGAATTCTCACATAAGGGTGAAAAAATCTCGCAAGGTGCGCACGATAATGATACATTGGTGGTTCTAAAATCGATCAGAGTAGGGTTCGCTGCCACCCGGCAGAAATTCAAAATCGATTCCTACTAAACTGAAAATGCTCAATGTGCCCCTCTCGCTCATACGAACTTATGCAGTTGCGAGCACCGAAAAACACCCAAAATAAAGAGAATAGCCACCCAGTTACCAAATTTAAACAATTTCGGTTTGTACGCCTGTTACACTAAACAGAGGCTACAAAACAACAATAACAAAATAAAGTGTATCAAGTAAATAAAAATAGAAGTAAAAAGAAAGCTTTCGTCGGTTGAATGCAAAAATCAGCAGCTCCGAATATCCAAAATAGAAATATTCTATCTTGTAAAGAAAATGAAGTTTAGAACGCCAACAAATGAACAACGCTGTTCGAATGTGTCAAGTTAACAAAAAAGAAATACAATTCAGTCCAAATTGCATTTACTGAAAGCATGAATGAAATTTCCCAGACGATTTAGCCACACAATGTAGTGAAAAAACGATGATGGCATGCGTGTACGTGTGCAGATGTGTGTGTGTGTGTGTGTGTGTGTGTGTATGTGTGTGTGTTTGTGAGTGTGTATCTGTGTGTGTGTGTGTTTGTGTGTATGTATCTGTGTGTGAGCGTGAGTGTATCAGTGTATCAGTGTCCCCCCATCCCTCTCTCTCTCTCTCTCTCTCTCTCTCCCTCTCTCTCTCTCTTTCTCTCGTTATCTATCTATCTATCTATCTATCTATCTATCTATCT
>NW_004797286.1:2650241-2652579 GCF_000002075.1 Aplysia californica | reverse complement strand
TGTTGTTTTTTGTTTTTGTTTTAGTAGAGGTTTTACGGAGCTCGCAACTGCATAAGGTCATAGGAAGGCCAAGGGGTAAATGTCAACAGAGAAGTCCTCACAGGGAATCCGACTTACTCTGCTCACCTCTCTAGCTTCAACAGCACATAGTCTGCTTCGACTATCAAGGCACCCCGGAAATAGCAGGTCACAAAAGAGTGGCAAACATACAAAATAAGTAGAGGATCTGTGCATAGGAACTCGAGATGCTAATATCCCCCCTTTGGGAAAGGCCTAAAGACACTTCAGTCAGTAGCACCGCCCATGGGGGTGAGAGATGTGTGTGTGGAAGGGGGGGGGGGTAAATGGGTATGGATACACAAAGAGCCTACTGATGAGTTAATACAGAAGTCCATGCGTTTAATATGTTGCAACGATGTTTTTCTTCAAGGCTTGAGCCGTTGAATTGAAACTTTTAGGTAATGTGGGATGGAAGGATAATGCACAGCATTTTAGAAGCACTATCCTAACTTGACAACTAATCAACATTTCACACGATTTCAACTTATCAAGTTTGATGCTTGTTGGATTGCCAAGCAAAAATCATTCAGAAAAAACTTACAGGACTGCGTTATTTTAGTTGCACCATCCAATAAAAGGAAGCAAGTGTGTTCATGTTTCATTGTTTCTTATCATTTTTGTTACTTACTGTTATGTTACAAACTAGTTTGATTATAATTACGTTTTGATAATCGCGTACCTATTAACTTCCGATCTGTTTTTAAGACAATAACATTTAGCTAGTGTTATAATTTTTAATTATACTTTTATTTATCGGTGTTTCCTGTTTCCTGTTTTGAAAATGACTGCGTGAACGCCATATATATCAAACTAAAACCAAAGTAATAATCGTGTGTTGTGGACTGGAGACGGTTTGGTTTATCTTATTTTCCGTTGTCTTATCCAGTCGTTAATTTATCCGCTTCTGTTCTGTAACCTTTCAAGAGATATCTAAACGTGTATAGTTTAAATGCTGTATTGAACTCAGAGAGATGATCCTAAAAGTGTGATGCACATCGGAAGGGGCACATGAAGGCATCAAGGTAACTGGGCTGGTTCATTATGACTGATTCTGGAACATGAGAATAGTAGTGTAGTGTGCCGCCAGTAAAATCTGTAACTCGAAGCCCACCAAGTGACCATGAGACTTTGTTTTGTTGTTCTTGTTTTTCTTTGCCTGTTTGTTGATGTTATTGCTTCTGATATCATTGTTGTCGGCGTTGTTGTTATGTTTGTGTCGTTGATTCGAGGATTGTGTTGTTGTTGTTTCTGTTGTTAGTGTTGTTATTATATTTACGTTATATATTTTGTCGTGTCTTGTTTTACGTCTTTTGTTTCCGGTTGGACTCACACCCAGAAAGAATCTAACATACTATTTTTCCATTGATTAATTATCACTAAATGTTCAGTGCACATTTCTCACTGATGATCACAATGTTACTTCCAAACAAGGGATTTTGTACTTTAATAAATTGTAAGAAATCGGCTTCCTTTCTCTGCTCAGATCATCCTCTGAACATTAAAAACTAGTATTTTTTTTTTTTAGAGGTCATCTTTTCACCCGGGGCGTTTCCTTTTTGTTTAGTAAGAGGCAAGATGTGCGCTCATTATTTTTTAGCTCTATAAGTGTACTCTTTTAATTAATCAGTTTCACATTGGTCTTGTGAAGCTGCAGCTTTAGGATGCAACCATCCTAAACCCTACCAAAGAAACAAAAACAATGTTGTTGAGAGTTAATTAATTTCTCTTGAAAACAAAAACAAAATAAAACTTTTCTTTAAAAAAAACCCCAACAACAACAACGCTTCTTCAAATAACAGGTGTTGAATTACTATTGCTGAACGCTTTCTTTCGCGTTTCTTGGACTTAGTTCGTTGGCATTTTGTATGGCCACACCCTTAGAAAGGTCCAGGGTATAAAAGTACTCAAAAGGCAGCTGATTCACTCATATAGTCGTCTGCAGAGACTGGGAAAACCATTACGTGAAGGAGAAACATGGAAATTAGTTTTTGTTCCCCGAAGCAAGTTTCCTGGCCGGAAATCTTCTTTTTTCGTAGTTCAAAGAAATAAACGTAGCTGCCTGACGTGACTCATTATACTCTGAAATTTTGCTAGTACTGGATTAGAAACTTATGAAATATGACTCTACATAAAGTTAAAAAAACAAATATTTTAACATGTTTCGGTGCTCACAATAGCCGGCAGGTCCTTTGTAGTGAGCATTGTTCCTTCTTCTACTCTTTAGCACATTAGCCCGCACGTGGCCCTGATACTGATGATGCTTTTATCGCACCCCCCC
>NW_004797286.1:2647487-2649596 GCF_000002075.1 Aplysia californica | reverse complement strand
AACATATTGAAATCATTTTCAGATATTGGGCCACTCGGATTTCTCTCTTAATGGCCGCCATATTGGATTTCAAAATGGCCGCCATTTGAAATCTACATTTGTGATTATCTCTGGGTCAAATGCTGCTACTGACTTCATTTTGGTGTCAAAATGTATGTTTTGGGGTCGAGAAATGCAATAGTAGCAATCTGCATTGCGTATTTTTACTAAAGGGTCGCCATATTGGATTTCAAAATGGCCGCCATTTGAAATCTGCATTTTCGATTATCTCTGGGTCTAATGCTGCTATTGACTTCATTTTGGTGTCTAAATGTGTATTTTTGGGGTCAAGCAAGCCAATGGTAACAATCTGAATTGCGTATTTGTACTAATGGGTCGCCATATTGGATTTCAAAAAGGCTACTTTACATGGCTGCTTCTCGATCTACATTCGTCGTTATCTTATCGCCGTCACATGTTTGGAGAGGCCAAACCCTTCACAGGGTTCCCTGGAGGATGCCAAGAAGAATCTGTTGCAACCGTTGCTGCTTGCCTTAGTCAACATGATCCTAGAGAGACCCAGCATCAAGGACAAGATGGCAGACACTAACCCTGCAGCAATTACAAGCTAATCCGTGCTGTACAATTTTGATTGTCAAAAATCTGTAACATAAAGAAATTCACACGGAAAATATATCCCCGAGACACTGATTTACTCAAAACGAAGTAAATATTTTGTGAAAGCGACACTTGGCTTCCCTGGGAAATTCGAACCCGGTCGTCAACTTGTTAGCCGTCTTGGAAACCGAAGATTGTCTTGGAGATCGAGAGAAACAGCAAAGCGTTTGATGTTGACGGCAAAAGCCTTGAACAAACTAGCAGCGTCTGGTATCTGCGTTACCCTGGCATGATTACCGACGATGCTGCGGAACCGATACCTTAACAAGTCAGAGCGATTTAGGAAAAGGTATTGTGGTCTAACAAAAAGTCATCAAGTATTTTATCTAGCCTTAAAACTTAACTGGTTCAAAGGTAAACGTAAGTATATCTCAATAGGATATTGCTGTACGTGTTTGTTGAGTCGACAATGCCGTAACAGCTGGTTTTCAAGTACATGTGTTTGTAATTGTACTTTAGAGAAATTCGGTCCTAAGAGATTTCTAAGAAATATAAGCACAAATAACTTTGCTTAATTTAGTTTTACTAAGGTTTTACGGCGCTTGCAACTGCATAAGGTCATATGAGCGCCTAGGGGTGCATGTCAACAGGGAAGTCCAAACGGGGAATCAGGCTTACTCTGCTCACCTCTCTAGTCTCAACAGCACAATACGGTCTGCTTCGACTATCAAGACACCCCAGAAATAGCAGTTCACAAGAGAGTGACAAACATACAAAAGAAATAGAGGGAAAAAATGGCGATAGTAAGAATGAGGAAAGAAAAAACAGCAGTTCCCCCTATGTTTTTCCGGCACAGTACGAGCATGCCATTGATAAATCAGCCCATTAACAATTTTACTGTGCATAAGAACATTTTAATACCCCCCCCCTTTTTTGGGGGGGAAAGGCCTAAAGACAACTCCGTCAGTAGCATTGCCCTGGCCGGGAGCACAAATAATTTATTTCTCGACTCCACTCTCGCCAACGAACAAATATTTTAAGAATAAAACGTGATTTTTGTGTCCAATGTAAAACAAGTCTAAAGAGAAAGATGAACAGCTTAGCACGTAACTACATGTTTACTCGATAAACGTAACAGCGCTCTTTGTGACAAAATAAGGTACGCTGTTTAATGTGAGAAGACCTTACATACAAGTTACACATTATGACCTCAGTCCAGTTTTCTGGCTTGTGCTTTGTAGAGCAAAGAGCACACACAACGTTTTAAGAAAAACAGTCTCTAGTGCAGAAGCCCTTGCCATTGAGATTTTTTTTGGAAAGAGAACTAGATCTAGACCTAATAATTACATGAACTTACCAAGGCTCAAAATAATTTGAAGTTTTTTAACACGCACGATAAATTTGATACATATGGTGGATATTCGACTACAGAAAATTTCGCTTATTCTTTGATGCAACATGATACTTAAAGTTCACAGTAAATGGTAGTGTAGTCCTGCAATCAGCACACCC
>NW_004797286.1:2646185-2647387 GCF_000002075.1 Aplysia californica | reverse complement strand
CACCCCCGGCCATAAAAACATAAAAAGGAATTCCTTTTTCTATCCGCAGCACTCAAATGCAATCTAAATAAATAAATGAAATAAATGTTCCTAATAGTAAGATAAGGGAAAATACAGCATTATGAACAACGCACTTCATGACCTCAGCTACTTCAATAGTTGTGCGTCTCGTTCGCTGGTTTTTACACTCTTTATGTAACGTGAAATGCGCATCAAAGTTCTCTGATTCTTGCTCTATAACTTTTACCCTATCAGAACGCTCTTTGTTATTGGTTATGATGTTGTTTTTCAATTATGTTTTATTCTTTCTCGTTAATCAAACTGAAAATTCTGTTTTCCACCTTCTTTCCTTTCTTTTTTAAAGCCAGAGAGACACGGGCCAGTCAGTTCAGCTCTGAAAATATTCTATATCAAATTTCATTTCATCAGTGTAAACAAAAATACGGATTAATAAGATTTATAATACGTTCACATAAATAATGTGTTTGTTATAGTTTTAACACTTTAAAGATCTTACATTACAGAAACATTCAACTACAAATAACAATTATTTCAAGTCGTTATTCTCTCACTTTTAAAGGGACTTTTTTGTTTGATTTTTTGTTCCGGATGGGAGGGTTATTTAAACATTGGGGGTGTTCATGTTGGCAGAAATTTTTCCCAGTGTGGGAGGGGGCTGGGGAAGGGGTAAGAAAAGACTGTTTCAGAGCCAGATTTTCTCTTATTTATTCTTCATTACTTTGCATTTAGGATTGAAATCACTATATATACTGACACCACAATACAGCACACTACAACAATGTGAATGGTTGCATCTGTGCGAGCATGCATGTGTGTGTGTGCAAATACGCTCGTGTATACCAGCTTTTGAATGTGAGCTTGGTGTTGACAACCTACTGGCAGTCAGTAACGAGTGCGTCAAAGGATGAACTAAAGAGTGAATGTTTGAGTGAGTGAGTGACTGACAGATTCACTGAGGATTTTCAAGCATTAATTCTGCCACTTTATGAAAACATCTGTGATGTGGGAAATAATGAAAGTAAAATAATTATGAATCTGGCAAAGAAAAGCGTCAGTAAAATATCATGTACACATACAGCTTGCAAAACATAAAGTTTGGTTCCAAACTCCTGGCTTTGAACATGCAGGCGTCAAAAGCAAATCAAATAGCGTGTACACACACACACACACATATATATATA
>NW_004797286.1:2643737-2645107 GCF_000002075.1 Aplysia californica | reverse complement strand
AGAGAGAGAGAGAGAGAGAGAGAGAGAGAGAGAGAAACGTACACAAATAAAGACACGAACCAACAATATCCACAGTAGATCTGAGCTAAATGAAGTTGCATAACGCGCAGTAAGATAAATCAGAATTCTACCTGATGTATGAAAAAAGGAACGGGTCACACCGGTTTAGACTGTTCCAGTAAATGTGGTGAAGAAGAGGGGAAAATGAAAAAGAGGTCGATGACATAATCTTCGTTAGGGGATAGTTCCCTGTTACGAATTCTGTACGCTGTTACAAAGGGAATCACTCACCATAAACAATAGGGTTGATGCAGGAATTGGAAACAGCGAACAAGAAAAGACCTCTCTGGACTTTGCCGTCAATTTTCACTGCCGACGTCCTGGTGAGACAGGGTTGAAAGAAATATTTGATTACATCTCTATTTAGAAAATACTTTTTAAGAATAATAATAAACAGAGATTAGGTCTTGCGTACTGAAAAATATGAAAACTTTGCTTGTTACAGAGGTGACTTTGAGGAAGAAACAATAACACAAAAAAACAAAAACAAAAAAAGACAAAAAAACATTTCAGGTTGACGTATTATCATCCCGCCCACTGATCTCAATGCATACTGAATATATTTGTAGCCTACTTGTCAGACGAAAATCTTCCGAAAGTAATATAATTCCATGAATATCCAGAAATAACGAAAGTCCATTACATGCAATTCACACAGAGTGGAGATTACTGGAAGTAAAATTATACCGCCCAAAGCTGTTTCTTTGTCACATTTTTAGCCATTTTTTCATTCAGATAAAATCAACTGAGGTTAACAGAGTGGGGAAAACGTTATATATATAATGAAATTGCCAACAGCAACAGTTTGCCGAGTCTTGTCGACAGCAATGTGGAATGCAAAGAAAACAAAAAGTTGACGGTAATGCAGTAATCTGCATGCGATCAAGGGTATGAAAAAGAATAACTTTGGCTACAAAAACGTACCACAAATCCATACTTGACACCTAGCTGAGTTTTAAAGCTTATTATAATGATACTTTAGATTCAGCCCTATAATTTGAATAAGTCATGATTTCAGTTGTGAACTGGATATCAAAACTGGCTTACAGTGATATAGATCTACTATTATAAATGCAATGCTTTGTCTGATATCATAATGCTGAGTGCTGATATTTTTCGGAACTAGCCAGATGCAAAGATTAGATGTAATTTTTAGATCACTGAATTTACCAAATTAATGTCTTCCTTTGGCCTTTGTTCTAAATTTCTTCTTTAATATGACAGTGAATGATGATGATGATGATGATGATGATGATGATGATGATGGTGATGGTGATGATGATGATGATGATGATGATGATGATGATGAT
>NW_004797286.1:2625810-2642252 GCF_000002075.1 Aplysia californica | reverse complement strand
TGTGTGTGTGTGTGTATCCTATACTTTGTTCCAAGTTTCTTTAATCGAGTTATCCAAAGCATCATTACTAGTATCTATATAGAAGAAAACAAAAGAATTCGGTGGGGGCGGGAATGAATTATATTTGGAGAAATATTTCGAGGTTAAAACCGCTGCGTCTACAATTAGGTCAACCCATGATGTGCTACCTTGACAGTTTCTTATTTTAATGTAGAAAAGGTTCATATTAGGACCTTCGGACCTTTCGTGTCGGAAACAAGGCAGCGCCTTTTTTCCTGACTCTTTAATGATCAAAGACTCTGTTTTTGTAGCACACTAGGTCTGATACAAGCCAGCATAATGGCTTTCATTTTCTTATTCATCAAAGTTTTTAAGGAACCTCTTAGTAACTAAAAAAAAAAGAAAAGAAAAAAAAAGAGACATAATAATATAATCATTAGCCTACTTCTTTCACCCACGTAATGTTCCTCGTTATCCTAGGAAAAACCTACTTCCTAAAACCATTACTTTTTATGAGGCCAATGTAGTTTACAATTGAACTGAAACAAGGGCGGTTTTTATATATTATTATGGTATGATTTCTTTTTTTTAAACTTGAGAGGCCTTGTCTTTTTACCCGACATTCATAATAGGCTCGAAAGTTACCGTTCTTATAGATTTTGCGAGTCATCAATGAGGACGGTCAGAAATGACCACTTCGGAAAACGTGTTATGTTAATTCCTTTCTTTAATAAAATGTTCCAATAGATTGACGGTGTGCGCTTTGCTCATACCTGTACCTTTGCCATACCCCTAACTATCTAGCAGGCCGTCGCAGGGCAATGCTTGGAGGATTTAAAAACAATTTATGTCTAAACTTCATTTTCCCAATCAGACACCGAGCCTGTGTCATTATGATAGTGCAGCATAGCCACGCAATTCATTGACTATACTGAATAATATTTACAAGGGATGCAGTGTAAGTAAGCCAATAAACAGTGCCTTATTAGACTAGAGAGGTATTGGTGGGAGAGATGTGGGAAAGAAATCAGTTTGTTTTTATGAATGCCGAGCGTTAATGCTGTTTTTGTGTCAACTTTTATAGCATTGTTGACTTATTCATTTTTCTTAAGTTGGTATGTAGAAACGTTAACGATAATAACAGTAACAACAATATAACAACAGTAATAATAACAATGATGATAATAATAATAATAATAATAATAATAATAATAATAATAATAATAATAATAATAATAATAATAATAATAATAATAATAATAATGATAATGATAATGATAATGATAATAATAATACAAATAATAATGTTTGTATAGTGCCTTTCCCTAAAAAATTTCACTTTCAAGACACTTCACAGAATTGTGAAATAAAATCTAACAATATAGGGCTTGTAATACATTGGCAAATAATTTTGACCTCTGAGAAACATTTTCTTTAAAACCTAGATGCAACTCTCACAAATTCTAGATAGATGTCTATATATGCCAATTTTGGGCGATTGAACACTTCTTTTTTTTTCTATACCGATGTTAGCAGTTTTTCCAGAACCATTTCTCCAAAGACCTGTTTGTGTCTGTCTGTGAGCCAAGCACACAACACATCCGGATACAGCCGGCGTGGTTATATGCTTTTCGTCTTAAAATATCGATACCAACACAAACTTTTACGGCTCAATCCTCTGCCAGACACTCTTGTCTCAACTTGTTTCCTGCTTGAGCTAGTAGTTTCTATCGAACAAATGTGTCTGTCTGTCTGTATTTTAAGTGGGTGTCTTTTTCTGATAAGAACCAAGCGAGGAAGTCGTCGAATGCTGGACGTGGTAGGAAGCTCTAATTTCTTTCCGGGGGACTTATATTTTCCCACTTTATTACTCGATCCTTCTGTCTGCAGCATTGCTTCTTACTAACACCATCATGTGCATTTCTCAAATTCAAGGTCCTGTTGTATTTATACTAATGAAAAGGTCGGACTGTTCACTTTACTGAAGTGCACTTTTTCACTTGGTGTATCATTTCTTTGTGAGAAATAATCACATGTCAATGTGCAGCAGCAAGTTACGTTGGGCCGCTTGTGACCACGTTCAGGTTTCCTCTTTTACTCAAATTCTCCTGCTCTAAGCAGGAAGTAAAGCGTCTCACACAAAATCGAGAAAATGGTCACGTGAGACTAATGCATTTTATATTATGTGAAAGCAAACAACACCCGCTAGTCTTTAACTGGGTCTGACGTATTTGGACATTCTCATTTGTTAGTCAAATGCTTTTTTACCTTTTAAACTGTTGTGGGTTTTCGTATGTTTTACTTCTTTTTGTTATCTGAGTACCATTCCCCCAGCAAATGGGTTATTGACAAACATTGGCGAAGCGTCTATATAATCAAACAATCACTGCTTCCCTTCCTAATTTTGAAACATTGCCGAAGTCAAATTCACCCATAGACATAAACCTCATAAATTAAATGTAAACAAAAAGACGCTCAAAATCACCAATGATTAGTAGATTAGTATGCCTAACATTCAAATCGGTTTCATTGTCACAGACAGAAATAGCCTGTTCACCCCTATCGTGTCACTCCATAAGCAGTCGCGAGCTTTGATTATGTAAGCTTACAGTGAGGCTGGAAGAGTCTACCAAAATTGTTGAATGGAACATGTGTGCAACAGTCAAAACTGTTCCATTGCCACATATACCCTGTTCATCCCTTTCGGGCCACAGTTATAATCAGTCACAAGCACTGATTAGGTAAGCGAACTATTACACGGGTCGAGTCTACATCACAGATGTGAGGGGAACTAACTCCAAATAATATCTTGACTGCTGTGAGTGCTTGGTTTTTTTTTCCTCGATTTTTTTCCGTCCTATAATCAGGTCGTGACCTCGATTATGACACCGGCTCCTGGCCGCGAAACGCTAGACAAAAAAAACAGCCAAATGTGAAATGAAAAATTAATAATTGTCATGTTCTACCAAAGAGTTTAGTCTCACTGGTATTGGTATTACATACATGCTTCTTTGCTTTGTGTTAGTGTATTCACATTTAAAGATAAATTTAATGTTTGTTGAAATAAATATTTAATGAGATACTTTCCCGATTATTTTAGCGGTTGAACATGCATACAACAACATGAATTCAGGATTTGTTTTAATTCACGACTCAGTGATGCCGCCTCGAGTAGGATTCGTGTGTGATAGATCTATATCTCCAGGCCCTATCTGGTCCCATCTCAATTTGATTACCCTGTCAAACAAGTCAGCCTTCGCCCCTGTTGACAAATAATGGATATCTTCACGTTCCTTTTTGTATTTCCCATCAGTGTGTCATTTGTATTGCTTTTTCCCCCGAGACAGCTGTACCAACACCTAAAGTACAAGCGTACCATATGTTGTTCTGTTAACGGCTGTTGAAAGGGAACACATGTATGATATGGGATTTCCAGCAGCGGAGGGCTAACGGTCATCATTGTCTTTTTGTTGTTCTTGATATATCCTTCAGGATTTTTTACCTTTAAACTTATACCCTACTAGACACAGTTTAAGCCTTTATATCCTTCTCACAACCCACCCCACCCCTATAAAACCTGTTGAAAGAAATGGAAGAACTCTAACAATTTCGAGACTTTTTGGAATCGAATTTTTTACTTTTATACGGCGGTCACGTCCCAACCCATAAGCATATCAATTTTCGAATTTTCGAATAAAGTAAATTAGAGAAACAAAAATAGGATCTCACATATTCCTATTCATGCTGACTTCTATATCTTCTTTCCCATTTCACAACTAATACGCTACTCTCTTACTCACTTTCAACAGACCACCTCCTTCCTCCCAAACCTACAATTCCCCTCTTTCATCCTACAAACCATTCAGACATTTTTACTTTCTTACCAACATACCCCTTCCATATTCTAATTTTCCAGAGCTTACGCGATCCTTACCCCCACCCCTACACCCCGTTCCACATCCATTGGCCTCTCTTCTTTACTCTTTCCACACTGAGGGTTTTTTAAAATTACCTTTCTCCCACTTTGCCTCCCACTGCCCCTCCCCTTCTTTGCCATAGCCTCACTGCATGGCACCAAAACATCGTTCTTCTGCAACATTTTGAGAAGGCTCCGTGGAGTAAGGATGACAGGTTCGAGGTTGGGATGGGGTTAGCGGGAGGAAGAAAAAAAGAGAGAGCTAGACAGACAGACAGACAGACAGACAGACAGTCAGACGTGTAGATACACACATATATAGAGAAACCTTTAGACAGCTGATTGATAGACATATAATTTGAACTGCATTAATGTCGGAAAAAACATGGTAGCAGGCGAAAAATAGTTGATTAAAACTATGTTTTTTCATTCTTTTATACAAAAATATATCTATCTATCTATCTATCTATCTATCTATCTATCTATCTATCTATCTATCTATCCATATACAAACACTCACGCACATACACAAAAACGTGTATTTCTTTTAAATAATGTATCACAAACACACATACACACACACACACACACACACACACACATAAACACACATACACACATGCATACACTCAGTCATACACACACACACACACACACACACACAAACACACACACATAAACACACACACACATACACACACAAACACACACACACATAAACACCCACACACACACACACACGCACGTATTGGAGCTATTGCCTTCTGTGGCCTTTTATCACTTGAATCTCCCCGCGTGCCCACAGATGAGCAGCCTATAATACTCACCAATAACCAGAGTCATCTTGAGAGTCCGGGACCTTGCCCTCTCGATGTTGCCTATCCCAGATCGACGAAGACCCCCTTGCTCGGCGGGGGTGCCGTCATAGCCGCTGATTCGCATCTCGTCTGTATCCATGATGAAGGTGTGAGGGTAGGGGGCAGGGGTGGGGTCAGGGGGTGTGGGGGGGGGAGTAGAGAGGTTGACAAAATGAGGTTTATATTTTTGGAGCAGGGGGAGGGGTGCGAGAAGGAGCCCAGGGTTCGCGATGAAGGGGGAGGGGTTTGGGGGTGGAAGAAAGGGTCAGGGTGTGTGGGTTAAGGGGAGGTGAAGGGGTTGGGAAAATGGGGTTTACATTTTTCGAGCAGGGTATGGGGGAGGGGGTGTGGGAAGGGGCCAGGGTGTTTAGAGTAGGGGTAGGGGTGGTTGGCAGAGTGAGATTATGAGGGGTAGGGGTGGGTGAAGGAGGGGGGAGCGGATGTATGGTTGTGAGGTGGTGATGGGTTGGGCGGAAGAGATGGAAAGTGAGTCAGGGTGTGTACGGGAAGTAAAGGGGAGGGAAAGGGTTGTGAGTAAAAATGTAGAGCGTTGGGAGTGAGAGGGGAGAAGAGTATGTTGGGAAGTTAAAGGAGAAAGAAAAGTGGAGGGGTGGGAAAAAGAAAGTGGATTAGTTTGAGAGAGAGAGAGAGAGAGAGAGAGAGAGAGAGAGAGAGAGAGAGAGAGAGAAAGAGAGGGGGGGAACAGAGTATAAGGATGGAGTAACTAGGACACGGAGTGTGGAGGGTTAAGTGGGGAGGAGGACGAGCGCAAGGAGGTAGGGGCGTGAGTAGGAGTTGTATAAGGGTAGGAAGAGGATGGGGGAGGGGGCAAATAGTCAAGAGAAAGATATGGATGAGATTGGAAAAAAGAGAGGAGGGGGATAGTGAGTGGGCGGATAGTGAGGATGGGGTTATTGAGAGAGGAAGTAGTGGGGAAGGGATAGTCGTTTGTAGATGAATGGAAGAGGACAGTGACGGAGGAGATAATGGCGAGGAGGGGGTTGTAAAAATTGTCAGATGGTGAAGAGTATAGAGGATAATAATATAGTGAGCAGTGAGTGAATGATGAGGGATTAGAGGCGGGATAGGATTGTGGCAGAGGTGGGACGGGGATGGGGGGATAACGAGTGAGGAGTGCGGCGGAATAAAGAGGGGAACGAAAGAAAAATCATACAGAAATTGTAAGAATATTGAATTATGTATTTTTGTAAGAGTGCTCAGATGTAAAGTGCATTCTGAATACCGCACTTTCAAAGAAACATAGCTTATAGGAATAATGAAGCTAATATTACGAGGAATGTGTTAACAAACCTGCCAAGTGTGTTTACAAATAGTCTATTGATATCAAAGAGGTTCGTTTCCCCTTGTCGCTCTAGGCCCTGGGATGTAAGGATATTTTAAGTCAAGGTTGATAATAATGATCTCAAACAGAAACGTTTACGTGTTTTATGCTTTTTTGCAATGAAGCCGCAGCTTGACAGACTAAGAAAATTCATTAACTATATTGTTGCTGTGCTACAACTGGCTATTTTTTAAAACAGCTCAACATCAAAACACGTTTTATCATAAGTGCCCAAACAAGCAGACAGGTGAAAAGCATTAATCCCAAGATATGGGTCTGTAGTAAAGTGTTCCATTCACAAATACCCGGAACCAACGAGTGCCTGAAACAAATTAGAACACTCACTTCTTTCACTGACTGCGCGAGACATTTTCTATAGCTGACATTAAAGCAAATGTGTATATTATTATTGATAACTGGCTGTCGTTCAATAGCCTCCGAGAAATCGCTACAGTCATTGTGGGCGTTAGCTAATCTACTTGTAGTGAAGAAAAGCATCTTGACAAAATAACCGTCATTTAGTGCTGGGAAAAGAAATATACACAAGAACGCAGCAGTATCTGCTTGTATCGCCTCCACCCCCCCCCCTGAAAATGCACTGTTACGCTCTCAGCAGTAGTATAGTATAGGCACATACTTAGCAATGATAGTGTAGTACGTGTAGTAGTCAACTTTTACTGTTGCCGCTGTCACCTGAAAGTTCACAGTTTGATCACCTGCGACTGTGGTGCAGCATTTAAGCACATTGTCGTCGCACTCAGATGAGCTGGGTTCGATTCCTGAGTAGGGAAATTATTTTTCGAGTACATCGGTATTTCTGCTATTCTCTCAGCCCGGATTGGCGTTGACAGGCAAGGTCGAAGTCCACCTCTTATATGATCTAAATTGTATCGATCGGGGCGTAAAACTCTTATATCAAAAATGGAAAATAAAAATTGTTATATCCACAAAAACCGTCAAATGATTTTTTGTAGAGTTTAACAAAAATGTTTTAAATGTTTCTCGTATTGGCGACAACAAAAGACTCTAGGTTCCCTCTAAATTACCGGACTCTGTTTACTAGGAGGATTTAGCATTGACCGTCATGATCTCTGGATTTTTGATTATTTCGCCTTACGCATCGAGGGTTACAATTTTTGTAGAATGCAACTCCTCAACCGTGACTTCACAGCGTGCTGAACTGCTTTACACAACAATTACTTTTGGGATTTTCATAAACTTGGAATAGAACCGTTAAATGTGCAGTTTAACTTAAATGTAATTTATATTGTAATGTCTAAACTGCGTGAAGTCATGTTTTAAAAGAAAAGAAGGGTTCATTGAATGGATCTTGAAGCGGGGTTAGCTTCAAAGTGAAGTAAGTGTGGTGATATTATTTAAGATTTAGAAAATTTGCTTTCCTTGTATTATTGCTCTCCTTCGTCGTCCCTCAAAAAACCGTTTTAATAAACAAAGCGTTGTTTCACAAGCTGCTTTTCGTGTAAAGTCGGTTTCTTAAACGAAATGAAATATTCGTCCCATCAAAACGTCAAATTCGGCTGCATTAGGCTAATACTGTTCGACAAGCAGCGCGAGGCGCGGGTTTGTTTGGTTGTTGTTGTTTTTTTTTTTGTTTCGGGGGGGGGGGGGGGGTGGAAGGGGGATTGGCGATTCAAAAGATCAAATTTATTGTTTCCATTACAGTTTGCTACGACGTTCACATTGAAAATCAAGACATTAAGCTTTAAAGAATATTTGTAAGAAGGATCTTCCCTAGATTCAACAGGTCCTTTAAACGAAACTAAAACTGAACTTGAGATCTTTAGCTTTCAAACGGTGTAAGCCTTCAAGGAATACACAACAATAGATAAGCACTTCAATGTGTTTTACATCAACTCTAAGTCGACTTTGGAAATCCCTTGTGCAAGCAGAAAGTGGTATAAGCCAAGAGGCTGGGCTCTCAGTTGTTACAGAAAATGTACTTGAGTCTTAAGCTCTAACATCACTTCAAATAACTTTCCTTAGATATATGACATACATACATTTGAAAATCCATAAAACCAAAGTGTGTGGCCACACCATAACTGTAGGAAAACTGCAAAACATTGTAATTGCACTGGGAAACGGGAGGAAGGCTAATCCGCTTATTGAGTTTATCTGCCTAATCTTTCTATGTTGACCACCTGGTTTGTGCTCAGGGGCTAAAAATCAAAATAAGCTAAATCAAATCAATCCCCAGAAGATTTACTGCTATTCTCTTATTATGTACCCACTTATCACAACTCAAAATACTGCTTAGTTCTTTAATTTTAGAAATCTCATTTGACGTCAATGGTTGACGTCCTTAATATATTTCTTCCCACAACCCTTAATTAATTGTTTCTTTGTCTTAAGATTATCTTTTCAGCTTGTTCCCGAGTGGAGAAACGAATACAATCTCATCCTAACAATTGTACTTAAATCGATAATCCAGTTGTCCTTGGAGAATGAATATTATCTTCTATTATCTAAAAGCCGAGGCATTTGAGAAATGAAACCATCATTTTCTTTTTTTAAAAGCAAATGGATATAAGTGATGTGTTCTTCAAATAGCTTCCAAGCACCTATCCTTATCCCAATGTATATCCCCCATAGATTTGATGGAGAGTAAAAACAAAACTACATGAAATCGACGTGGCCAGTGTCTGTCACCTGGATGATAGTCTTCAAATGTAAATCATGTACAGTATTTTCTTCTCTTACTACAGGTCCACCATTTACAACCACAACACCGGATCAACACGACTGAGTAAAAAAAGTTCGTTGGACTGAAAAGCAAATAATTATATTGTGTATATCTAAGCAAAATAACGGATGATAGCTTCGCAAAAGATCTAGGACAATGCCCGGCTCAAACCAATTCTCTGACACCCAAATAAGTAAGACACACCGAAAGAATAGCTAGTCGGCATGGAACACGCGATTATTACTTCTATTTTCATCTTCGGAAATTAAAATGGGTTTTAGAACATTCTTTTTCTTCAGGTGTCAGGTCCGGAGCAGACATTGACGATCATGGCGGCCCACTCTTTCCTGTTGTCTGTCTCCCTGATCCGCTCAGTTTTTGTCACTTCATTATTTGTTGCTTAGGTGTTGAGGCTATGTGTGTATGTTGTTCTTGGTCTTTCCATGTCATTCTTTCCCTCTATCTTTTCACACAGTAGTAGTTTCTCTAGTCTATTTGATCTTTAGTGTGAACAAGGAATAATGTCAGTTATCTTTTTCTGTTGATTCTGATAATAGATCTTTCACATAACCTTCCATTTCCGAATATTACACTTACATAAAACTTCCACTTTAATTTTTTTTATAGCTGAAAAAGCAGGTGTGTCTTTTCAAAGATTAGCGAACTTTCAGAAAAGAGTACATCAACTTTGAATGAAAAATGTAAAATACGGAAAGGGCAAAAAGGTTTGAAAAAGAAAGGGATAGGAAAAAGTAGGAGAGAATTAAAGGCGAAGAAGGCGATCGTGAGATGAATATTAGGCATAAGCAAGTGTCTTATCTCACCTGTTCTTAAACTGGAAAACAGCTTAAACAAAAAAGTATATCTTTAAACAGATTTAGCAAATGAAGCTTTTCTGCTGTTTTCTTAAAACCCTCCACCCTAATGCTTTTCTCTAAAGGAGTTCTTCTAACCAATGTTTGAAAGATCTAACTTTCTAACCTTCCTTTTTTCTGGGAGAAATGCTATTGAGAAAGGTTGCCAAATGATGGCGATCCAAATTGAAACAAGTATGCAGTTTTCCAGGAATCTGAATTGCCGGGTGGGGGAGGGGGGAAACACTTTCTACATGGATGTACTTTAAAAATTGCCCGCGCTCTTGGATTTTGAGTAACTTATGAAGACTTGGTTTGGCTTATCATAGTAGAAGACTGATTGCTTGTAACCCCATCCCCCACCCCCCACCCCTCCGGAGAATCCTTCCTAATCCCCACCTTTATGTTGGATTGTGCCCTATTTCAAAGTCTTTTATGTGCGATTCTTAGATGATAAACCTTTATGTATGCAAAGGGTCTCCAGCCATTCTAGTTTTTTTAAGGATGCTGTGTAAATATTTAGTTGTGTATAACCTTCTTGGTCGCTGCCATTTTTTCCATTTACTCTTCCCGTAAGTTATTGATGAGCTTTTGCTTGACCGTGAACTCAGAACACATTTTGACTTTCGGAGCGATCCCCGTTGGACAGAAATATGATATCCGCACTTGTTAATTCTTTCCTTTCATTATATAAAATTTGCTCGAAATATCCCATTACATCCTGTAGCATCCCCAAGAGGCCAATCTGGTTCATGACCTCGGCATTTCACAAAGTTGGGAAGCCACTTACGGAAAGGAATAGAAGAGACATTTTTTAAAATAATTAGGCGGCAAGCAAGAGTAAGGGAGATAAAAAGAGAAAAGGTGGGGGAAGAGAGAGAGGGAGAGAGAGAGGGGGAAAGAGAGAGAGAGAGAGAGAGAAAGAGGTAGAAAGGGAGAGAAATTTTGAACCATGATAGAATAATAGAGAAAAAGGGAATTATATATTATATGTATATTATAATATAATATATATTTATTCATTTATTTATATGGTGACACTAATGGTGGACCTGTTGAGATAGATTTCACTGAGAACAAGGGGAAACCAAAATTAATGACTTTTTAGTTATGTGAAGCGGAGTCTGAATTTATTAAATGTCATGGCAGCAAAATTGGCACTGCGTCATAACTCAACGGTGGGGCGGCTGTGTGACTGCAAAAATATATCAAACTTTTAAAATCAAGGCGGTTTTCGTCTAGTTTTGAATTCACACGGGTAGCGTCTGAGAATAGGCCTTTGATAATTTATAGCGTGCATAAGTATTAAATGTGACATTAACTTTAATACCCCGTGTAGGAAACCTTCTATAACCAATTCCCCGACCAAGGAGCACATAACAGCAATGGATTCCATTATCCAGCCTATTTGTCGAATTATTGTTGAAGTCTGTGGTATAAGAAAAAGTTTGATAATAATAATAATAACGCGTTGACACTTTTATAGTATACGTCATGTTCTTTTTAGTATTTAAATTATTTAATTTTTTTTGCTCTTCTGTCTTTTCGTTCTTTTTCCTTCATGCGTATTAGATTATTAATACTATGATCTTCACGCCCGCTTTTGGTCCGTCTGAAATAATCCTTACCTTTGCTCTGCCTGGACTTTTTGGAGATGCGGACTAAGATGACACAATACGATGACGTAATGATGACGAGCGGCAGTCCGTAAAGGGCGATAATGCTGAAGAGATTATAGGCCAGCTCGTGCTCTGGAGTGGGGAAGAAGTTGAAGGTGACACACTGCTCAAACCACTTGTACTTGGGGTGTCTTTCCACATGGAATATTATACTCTGGGGAAGATAAGATGGAATATTTTAGGCATTATAATAATATATAACAAAGGTAAAGGGAAACCTCACCCCCCCCCCCCTCATTTGATGTAGATGTTTAACCAGCCAGACTTGAGAGACCATAACACCAAGTACTCAGGCTATAAAGAAAGAGGTAAACCATGCATATATTATTATTATGGTTAGCGTGTTGTGTTTAGATAGAGAGGGAGCGAGAGAGAGAGAGAGAGAGAGAGAGAGAGAGAGAGAGAGAGAGAGAGAGAGACAGACAGACAGACAGACAGACAGACAGACAGACAGACAGATTTTCCCGGGATCGATTTAGAACTTAAAATTCCATCTGTCAGTCAGGACCATTACTGCACACTATTAATGCTCGATCCAGTCAACAAATATCCCACGATCTCGAACGTTCGACTCAGAAAAAAGCCCCTGCCTTTCAGCACGTGAGGCTGAGATCTGTTATTTACAGTTATCACAATGCCAACCGAGTTCTCTACACATGTTGCAGAGGATATAAAAAAGCTAATTATTCCCATTGCGTCTACCTGCAACAAAATTAATAAGTAACTAAGATAGATTATAATTCGTTTCCGAAGCAATGAAGCGGCTCCACTCGGGAAAAGCCGTTTGATCCTCCATTTTATATCCCATGGTTTTCGTCTTTGGTTTAGACATATTGGAGTCCTGGGGTGAGTTGTTACTTCAGGACTGCCGAGCAGATGGCCCTTTCTCCAATTCCCAACGAGGCGATCTGCTCTTGGGTCGTTTTGGGGAAGATTTTAAAAGTCTTCACTCATTAGGCTATGTCCGATTGGAGATGGACATCAAATTCGGAAGTTTTGCTTTTTTTTAAACTTATATTTTTTGCAAGGGCGATAGACCAGTACAATATCGCACTCATTAACCTGTGATTAAGTGGCCTCATGACGCCAATATTGGTCCCGGAGCTACGATAAATTGGTGAATGAACTCTCAATACTTTTTTTTTAATGTCGCCCTAAATACCAACAAAAGAGTACATGGATAGATACATTTGTGTCATGACGCGGTGAAATCAGGCACTCATCAGATGTGGTTTTGTTTTGTTTTTTTGTTTCTGTTTTGTTTTTTGTTGTTTCTTGTTTGTTTGGTTTGTTTTTGTGTTGTTGTTGAGTTTTTTTTGGTTTTTTGTTGTTGCTGTTGTTTGGGGGTTTTTTTGGGGGGGATGATATGGAGTTATTGGTATAACCTTACAGCTTGTTTACCTGTCTTGGTTTGGTGAAAAACATATTCTAAATAGCTGTCCAAATATTTGCGATTGAAGGAGGCAAAATGTTTGAGAACTTGACCGCCAAAGTTTTTGAATTCAAAAGATTGAGAGTCTTTGGAAGCTGCACATGTATTATCTGTTATGCCTTTCGTCAACATTTTCCACTAAACCGAACTCAGAAATGTGGGGGTTTTTAATAGACATAAAAGGCATTAAGATTTTCTCTTTTTTTTCTGAAACCAATAAAAGTTGGCCAACAGTCGGAAAAAATATGTTTCTTTCGTTTCATTATTTTGACATGCGTCTGATTTCACCACGATGCCACACAACTGATGCCCACGATGACACAATGTATTTGCAGCGGTATACCCATCCTTCTGTAGGATTTAGTATCTTAAAAACTATAAGGCTAACCTTGACAGGTAGGCTCCAAATAACCCCTAACCGGAACCATCATAATTGTGTTTGAATTGGCATAGTAGAACATTTAGAGTTATTAATGGAGGAACAGTAGATGAAATACAACCATATAATGTTTCTACTTGATGGAGAGATATAAGACCCGTTCTTTGATTTCTCCACAAAGCAATTAAACAGACATCTTTCGTCTAGACCAAAGTCTCTCTTGAGCAGTCCCCATACTGCTCGGGGCGCCTTTCCTGTGATGTCAGACAGACATGTTAAATTGTAATTGATTTGTTCGAACGACATCCCCACCATCAACGACCATTACAGTCATCAATTATTACTCTGCATTATTTTTAACGACGGTGGCGATCTAAAATAAGTTAAAAGGCAATTAATATAATAGTCTATGAACGTGGATAAAAATAGGGTAGGGCGTACATGTATATATGCATGTGTTGCATTTGACTATTAGGACGACACTAAATTGGAAAGAGAGAGGATAAAGATCAGAAAGACATAAACACAGGCACTTCCAATCAGATAGAGAGAGAGAGAGAGAGAGAGAGAGAGAGAGAGAGAGAGAGAGAGAGAGAGAGATAGGGAAAGAGAGAGAGAGGGGGGGGATGGGGAGAGAAAGAGAGAGAGAGAGAGAGAGAAAGAGAGAGAGACAGACAGACAGACAGACAGACAGAAAGGGACGAGAGAGAAAGAGAGAGGATCTGGGATTGGCTGATAAACCGACAGATAGTCATACAGATATAACAGCTGTTTGTTTTTGTACTATTTCAATATTGGTTTATTTTAATATGTACTCTACGGTGCTTCTAGATAACGAAGCTCTGATATATACGGGCAAATATATAATATGTATTTAACACCTTGTACAATATATATATATATATATATATATATATATATATATATATATATATATATATATATATATGTACACACGTGTGTGTGTGTGTGTGTGTGTGTGTGTGTGTGTGTGTGTGTGTGTGTGTGTGTTTTGGTGCACTGTATATATATATACATATACTACTAAAACGTAATCACTGCTCAATATTATCATACATACATATAGATGTACATATATTCGTATATAATGATATATTTATATACTTATATATGAAGGGAGAAACATCTCGGAGGTTCCGTGTGCAAGTTGCTGATGTTAAAGATCCCCTCATGATCCAAAATCGATAAGACAGCCCCCACTTTGGAAACATTCAAAATTTCTTACCAACTGATGTTTAATGTGTTCCGCGAGCTCATATGACCTTGCTGTTTCTAGTGCCGTACAAGACTTACCAAATCCTTTTTTTTTTTAGATAGATAGATAGATAGATAGATAGATAGATAGATAGATAGATAGATAGATAGATAATTAAATAATTGTAACATAACAAGTTATCAACATATAATATGAGGGTATTAAATATGGATTATATTCGACGTGTTATTGGGTTGAAAGCACATTTTGGGGATGAGATCCTTACAGAAATGGGAAATGATTTTGTGCAAATAAATGAAACACATTGAGCAGAGCACCAATACATTTATTCCATTTTTATTCCTGTATTATGTTTCCATAATTATCTTGCACAATAAATAAAGTTAGGAGTCCTGCACGTATCTTCAGACCTGTCAAGTTTTTTCCCCTCTTTTCTTTTTTTTTAAGACAGGTAAGAAAAGATAAGGTAAGATTGGATAAGATAAGATACGATAAGATAAAATAAGATAAGACAAATCTGTATTGTCCAGATCCTGCTGCACTGGTTTGGAATTTCACCACGTACACACACACACACACACACACACACACACACACACACACACACACACACACACACACACACACACACACACACACACACACATACACACATTCACACAGAAGGGAGAGCGAGTTTGAGGGATTTTGGGGGAGGGTTGGGGATAACGTTTTCACCTTAGCGTCATACATTTGGATGACGCAATTTCCTCATTCTCACTGCTGTAACGACGACATAATAGTTGTGTTAGTTTAACTTTAAATATCTGATCCTATAAGGGGGTTTATAAATGACCTTCCGTTATCACATCTGTCGTTATGAATGGACAGGAAGACAAACGACCCTTCCTCTTATTGGTGTTTCGGTGCTTTTGGAAGAGGTGCAAATTGGAGAGAAATGTCATGCTTTCCATAAAATAAGAGGAATTGAGATTCATTTCGATCTTCGGTGTCGTGAGTGGGTGTGTTTGTGCTGTATTCTTGTAAACATTTAAAATAATACTTTGTAATTTGTTCACGGATTTTCGTTTTTCTCGAATTTGAATTTCACCTCAATAGATAACAATTTTGGTTATGGGTTTTCGATTTTGTGGCGTCAAAAGCTGTTATGCCCATTTTTTCTTTACGGATAAGAGGAGAAGAAAGACAAAAATTGTAATATCTACGTCGTTTAATTTAGCGGTCCTTACATTTATAACAAAATAAGATATGAATGCTAAATAGATTAAAAAGAAGAAAATCTAGATCGGGCAATATACGATCCTTTCATTTTCTCATTTGTGTACGTCATTGTTAGATTGTTTTGCTATATGATCATGTTTCACTTCTTTGCTAAGACGAGAAGATAGCAAAGCCAAAACCAGAAGAGTACAATTTAATTCCTGCCAATTCGAGCTAACTTTCACTGTTTTAACCTTACAAATAATAAGTGATCAATGTAAGGGTGCTTTGAAGAACATAACGACAATCGAATCGAAAGAGAATTCTTGAAAGTATTTCAATTATTATTTTTGCTTTTCCAAAACTATGACGTGACACTTGACAACATGAACTTTCTCTATATCAACAAACATTGAATTTTCATGTTCGTCTTCAATTGTGCCTGTTTCAGGCCTGTAATTTCATTTGTGATCCCTTTGATCTCAAATTTCGAAGATGACGTCCTACCGTCTTTGACAATATTTCAGGAAAAAAAGTTATTAGTGCGAAAAAAATCACCAAGGCGGTTGGCTTAAAAATTACTTCATATATGATTGCAATAGATACATCCGAAGACCTAATGATCTAAACAGGTCCAGCTAGACATCCATTGACAGTGTCATAGTTAGTTGGGAGCGTTCTCAGTTCAGTTTGTAAAGATTTCCAAAGAAATGAACATCATATTGTGTTTATGAATGAGCTCGGAGTCGTTTAATCACCTTTCTTCCATCCAACTTTCTCTCTCTCTTTCTCTCTCTCCCTCTCTCTCTCTCTCTCTCTCTTTCTCTCTTTCTCTCTCTCTC
>NW_004797286.1:2622276-2624736 GCF_000002075.1 Aplysia californica | reverse complement strand
TCATCGGTCGTTGTTTTTTTAGCACAAGTGAAGTAAGATAAAAAAATATATATATATTTCGCACACGTATACTTCCTCTTAACCAGGTGTCCTGACGTGTACCCAGAAAGGCAACCTCCAACTGACGTGTACTGCTTCCAGTAAGATGATACACTCTAACGACAGCTACCTTATCAAAATTCAAACTTTTAAAATTACTTTTAGGGGTATAGTTTTTTCCCCCGCAACTGAAGACTCACTTCCCTCCGTGACAGATGTCGATGCCAGCTATCGCCGTTCATTTGCTTTTACGAATGAGAACGTGACAAAGTAGACTAAGAGCGCAATCCCAAGGGCTCTTTTTAAGTAATTGAACCCAAAGAAGCGACTTGACAATCGCCTTTCCACCCACTCACTCCGCCATAAGTCGAGTTCAGGTGAAGTGTGGCACATTTTTTCCTCTAAGACTTTCAATATATTCTTCCGCAACGCTTCTAGTGTGTCTGAGCTTTTTACTTTTTGTAACTGATGATTACAGAAACAAAATAGCTTTTTTCGCGTTATTTTTAAAAAGTCCAAAACAAAAACAACAAAACAAAAAAAGAAAACCGCAAGGGGTACCAATGCTTTAAAAACTACTTTCCCAAAGACAATCGTTTGACTTGCAACACTGTTCACAAAACTGTTTTTCGACGGAGAAATTTACATAATTTAATGTCAGCTTTTCTCTTCCCAAATCAAGGAAGGAAGCTATTTATTTGATATAAAGATATTCGATAAATCATTGATATTTCGACACGGTGAAATCATGCTCTCCTCAATTTTGGGGCATAGGGAGTTATTGGTACCATCATAAAACGTGTTCGTTTGTCTTGCTTTTGATGAAAAATTACGTAGCAATTCTGAAGAGAAGTTAAGATATTTAGTTTGAAAAGGTCGGGATTCCCTGGAGTCAGGGGTAAATTAGCATCAACAAATGGCTAACCGGGTAGTGTGGGACACATCAATACACAATGACGGAGATACAATAGTATTCATTTTAATATGTTTTAGAAAATGTGAGGCAGCGTGGTGGAATCAGGCTCTCGTCAAAATAATCAAAGTGAAAAGACCTGCATTTTTCCGCATGTTTGCGAATTTTTATCAAATTTTTGTTTTTTCGGTCAACACCTTTCATGCCCATTAAAGAATTCATTTCTGTGTGGATTTTTCTGAAAAACGTTGATTAAAGGAACAAAAAAGGGAAATTGTCAGTTACCACGGACTTTAAAGCTAAGGAAATAACCAATCTTTGGCGGCCATTTTCTTACTAATTTTTTCTCTGAAAACAGGTGGCCTCCACCCCCTTCATTCGCAAATATCTTCACTTGTATTCAAGATAAATGGACATTTTTTTCGTTAAAATAAAAACACGTGAACAAGCTTTAAGAATATACCAATAACTCTACATGCCTAAAAATTGACGAGAGCCTGATTCCACCACGCTGCCTCACAAATAATGATGTGCTATCCCCTACTGAGAAAAAGTGTGATGTAGTATTGGGATGTTGGAAACCACAATGTTTCAATTAGGTACTAAAGAATTCACAGAATACAATATTTCTGAACATATCCTCAAACCCCTTCTTAGTATTATGAACTGTTATAACAGCAAGCGTATTGCAATAAAATCCTATTACTCTTTTCAACATAAAATTATTAGTGTAAATAAATTTAAAGTCAAGGGTAAGAAACCGGAAAATAAACGTTTTCTGTCGGTATTCTATCAAACTAGAGAACTCAAGATTAAAGACGTTTATTATTTTCGTTAAAAGATAAGCCCCTTTACACCTTGAACGTAATGCTGAATCGTGAAGTTGTATTTAGATGAACCAGACAGATACAACACTCATACTCTCTCTCTCTCTCTCTCTCTCTCTCTCTCTCTCTCTCTCTCTCTCTCTCTCTCTCTCTCTCTCCCTCTCTCTTCTAATTCTGACTATAGCCTTGTCGCCTACCCCGCGCACAAAAAACAGTCATATTATCTTCCGCGAGTACCAGGATCTAGACTTATTGCAAGCAGCGAAGTAGACGTTCTCGTAATCGCTGAGACTGCCTCTAGAAGAGCAGGCCCGTTGAAATTACAGCTTCGTCTGATTGTACAGAATGTCTGTCATTTCTTTCATGTGTTTTTGTATTTGTTTTTTACTGCTGTTGTTTTCTTTGTTTGTTTGGGGAGTTTTTATCTGTGTCCAGTGGACCGTTATTTATTGTAAGGTCAGTAGGAAATGTGTCGATGCGGTAGTAATCGCTGCGTTTCAAGAAAAATGAATTTGTTGTTGCTGTGCTGTGGTTACTTGTTGCTGTTGTTGCTGCAGTTGCCATTGTTGTTATTTCTGTTGTAGTTGTTGTTGCTGTTATTGTTACTGTTGCTGATATTGCTGCTGTAACTGTTATTGTTGTTGTTGTTGTTGTTGTTGTTGTTGTTGTTGTTGTTGTTGT
>NW_004797286.1:2619751-2621589 GCF_000002075.1 Aplysia californica | reverse complement strand
TTGTTGTTGTTGTTTTTGTTGTGTTTTACTTTTTTTTTTGGTAAAATTTTTAATGTTTTACGGTGCTCGCAGCTGCTTAATGTCATAATAATATGAGGGCGCGGGATACATCAAACATTTTCAATTAGTAGGAAATTTTGAATTTTCTCCGGTTTGCAGCCAAAGCCTACTCTTATCGATTTTGGACCACCAAGGGATCTATAGCTTGCGCAACTTGCACACAGGACCTCCGAGAAGGCTAGGTGTAAATCTTTCCTACCAGAAAATTAGAGGTGCGGCTGAAAGACAGCAGTCAGAAGGAGTAGAGGATTAACAGTAGCAAGATTGCGAAAGGACAAACATGTTTACAGAAGAAAATTTTCCGTCTCTGTCCGGATTCGAACTCTGGACCTATTGAATAAGAAGCAGACACCATAACCTCTAGACCACGAAAGAGCCCCCACCTCCCTCCCAGGCATTGTCCAAACTAGACTATGTTCCGAGAACGTATGTGTAGGTACACGTGTGGGTGTGTGAGTATGTGTGTGTATGTGTGTATGAGTGTGTGTGTGTGTATGTGTATGTGTGTGTGTGTGTGTGTGTGTGTGTGTGTGTGCGCGCGCGTGTGTGTGCGTCCATGTATGTGTGTATCTGTGCGTGGTATATGATTGACAGACAGACATACTGGCAGAGACAGAGAATGTTTGTGTTTGTGGGAGATAAGGACTTCTTCTTAAGACCGTGATTTGTAACCTATAGTATTAGTGACGTTGTGAAATAGTGAAGAGCATAAAGGAAATGCTGTAAGGTGTCATACATATGCGATATACTTCATCAAAAACACTGTGACTAGTTTATTAGTACAGTAGTACTTCTTCAATGTTTTTTAAGGTTCAGCTTTTCAATTTCATTTTTGGTTTTTAAATCTAGAAATTGAAATGATAACTTGCTGCAATTTTTTTCCAGTGTATTGTATACACTACTCTAAGGTATCGAATAAAAATGGGAGAGGTTAGGAATAAAAAGGGAGGAGTGAACAAGTGCTCTAAGATTTAAATAAAGGGAGGGTGTGGAAAAAAGGGGGAGGGTGGAATAAACGGGAGGGGGGAGAAAGGGAGGTGGACAAGGTGTCCAAAATTAATATTTAAAAAAGGGGGTTGGGTGGTACATTCAACCTCATACCCATGTTTTTTTACTAGATAGAAAAAAATGTGTATTATTTCTCTTTCAGTGAGTAAAAGAACAAGAGATCATGACAATTTAGTGATTTTAGTAAGTTACTGTGACAGCTTTTCTCATTTAGGCAAGAAACTCTCGGAACGAGCATTATGTAGTGATGTTGAGCCAGAATTCCTAGAAATTGGAAGGGGGCTTAATGCAAAGAAATGGTAATAGCAGTAATAGCAGGCTACAATTGCGCCAATTTTTCACTCACAAAAAAATCGGAAGGATACCTCAAATTCACAAGGTTCCTGAAAACACTGTAATTTTCCCCATAATTCTTATCTCTAGATCTATAATTAATCGAAGCTTGGCTTGATCATGTACCAAGACGCTCACCCTCTCCATTTTTCAACCTCCCTGAACAAGAGCAATGAGACAACATTTTAAATTTTAATGCTCTCCAACAAGGAAACATCTCTCAACGAAAACAGATAATACCCACTATGGGGCATTGTATCTGTTTTCTAAGGTGTTCCACTTCAGAAAAAAAGAACAATAAATCAAAACCAGAACCGGAAAAGAGAGCAGATTAAGAAAAAAAATGCAGCTATCCATATGTACTACACAAACAGTATTAATTCAAAACCTAATGTTGTAAATAGTATACATACACACACACACACACACACACACAC
>NW_004797286.1:2613844-2618970 GCF_000002075.1 Aplysia californica | reverse complement strand
ATATATAAAGTATCATATAAAAATAGACGTTGACATACCGCTAGAGAAGAAAACTCTCCACAGATTTTTAAAGGAGTTTTTTAACAGAATATTTAAAAAGGAAAGTTTAAAAAAAGAAGAGTCGTAACGACTCGTGAAGGACGGGAATGCAAGCTCAGGAAGAAAATTTCACTCTTCTATGTACTGGAAAAAAATGTTCTTATTATTACCACACAAAAAAAAAGAAAATGCGAGAAAGGCAGACCACAGATCAATTTCCCAAAGTAGAAAAACCAAGCACTTGCAAAGACTGAAAGTGGTGCTGACGTTCTGGGAGCAAGGGGGAAAAAGAAACACTTAAGACTTGACGTTTTTGACACTTCGATTAGACTGTGTTCAAAGAAATTATACAGTGCAACAGGAAAAATCGAAGCACTCAAGAGATCGTACATAAATTCCTCTCTCCACCCCCCTCCCCCTCCCCACCCCTTACTGCTGCTTCCCCCAAACGGCAATCCCACCCCTTACTTACCCCACCCCCCTCCTGGTAAAAAGAAGTATCTCCTGAGTTCTTTATTTGGCTTTATTTTTTATTTTAAAGATAGCACTATTTATGTTTCTTTGATTTATCTCCAAAGACTTTCAAAAAGCATTAGCCAAAGCTGTAAGCTCTGCTTTCCGTATACAGCCAGACACAAACCGTGATTTGAAGCTGCAGTTTAGATGATTATGCTCTGAAGCTAGTTGTAATGATTAAGTTTTGTTTTTCTTTTGGTACTTTTCTTGCTTCGGGGGGGGGGAGGGGGTCTTTTTTCAGTATATCCTTTTTTTATTTGTAAAAGGTTGCCCTATTTTCTACACGACTTTACCCAACCCATGTTTACGCAAGATTCTTCTTTTATTCCTCACAATCTCAACGTCCATTAGTCTCGTCTTAGATCTCTTTGGTGTAACGTAATGTGTGTGATAAAAACTGACCTTTTTTCCGGTTTCAAATCAGAAGAATTTGTCAACCGTTCAACTACCCTAGAGGTAGATCTATGCAGAAATCCAGACACGCATGGTTAGCTTAAAGTCGCCTGCTGATGCAGAGTTTAGTTTCAGAGTCCCGGTTTCAATAAATCAAAGAAGAAATCGAAAGAAACCATCGGTAAGCGCTATGCAACAACAGGAATCCTGCATGAATAATGGTGTAAGTCGTTACGTTGAAATGTGGAGATAGTGAACAAATCATATTGATTGAATTCTGAGAAGATGTCGATACTGTCCAATCTCTTTTCTCCGGGACGTCGTTTTTAACCCCGTTCCTGTTGCATACTCTTTTGAGTTCAACCTTGAGAGATCAGGGCAGGGGGCAGGGGGATATAGGTGGTCTGCTGTTCCACCAACACTGTCCGAAACTCCTCCACTTACTTGTTTGGTGACTCTTAACCGCCACCAGTTCTCTGGTGTAGATGTCTCTCCAATAACCTTATGACCGTGGCTTCGATAGTCAAAGGGTTAGGCCACACTAAATCGTGAGATTGCAGGTTCAGGGTTCGACGCTCAGTGCAGTCCGACGCTGTGTCCCTAGGAAAGGAACTTTACACCAATAATCCCATTTGGTAAGGCCCTATCGGAGAGCGACGTTTAATTCGGATGCCCTGCATCTTTAAAAAATGAATAACAGTTTTGCAACGGATTTTAAACCAACGCATAATTTTGCGCATTTCTCAAAATTAAGATCCGATTTTTTTCTGAGGTCCCAGCCAAGGAAAACATAAATAGTCGAAAACACAATGTCATAGAATCCATCTCACCTTTGTAAAGACCAACGGGTCAAGTAGACAGGTTTAATCATCCCAAATAAAAGCTAAAAATATGTCCTGCTATTTTATTTTCAATTCTCTTCACCATTCTTTCGCAATCTTTTTCTTCCTTTTTCTTTTACAGACAGAGCAGGTAGAATCTTCTATTAATATCGGCGATACATTATTGTTGTATGTATGTCCTCATTGTAACCTATACAACCCTTACTAGACATGACTCACGATTGTGCTCCCATTAAGAGACATATTCTCTTCTGTATACACATTTTGTCTCAAAAATCACCGGATTATGTTGCTTTGCATTTGTATTAATGATTTATTGCTATTCACGCCATCCCACACCCAAGAACGGATGAAATGAAAAGAAAAGAGTTTTTACAACTCAGAAGTATTGTTTGGAGAACAATGCAGCCTGAGGTCTTTTGTAGACAGACACAAAGCAGTGCAGTCCGGTGACCTTTGAGACAGCCTGCGCTTAGCATACTTCAAAGCTTTTCCGTTTATAAAATTGTTATTTCCACAGCTAAAGAGGCATGCCAAGGTTGTAAATCAAGAAGAGATGATGAAGCCTTTGTGGTGTTTTTTCTCTCGTTACGCTTTTTTTGTTATCCATTTATTTACTCAAAAGTCTCGATTTCTACACTGTATTGAATAATGTATTGAATAATCACGGAAACGTGTCTGAAACCTAAACTGTAACGAAGTGGAGTATTTATTAAATGATATTTTGAAAATGAAACCTTTGGACATTCTGGACGTAAATTAAAAGTTTCTAATTCAGACAGTCGTGACATATTCAAACAATATGATCATGTTTTCCACAACATTTTAACGCACAAACCCTATTATAGGGTTACGCTGCACATCTAAAGTTCTATTCACAATACAGAACAGGAGATTGCATCGGCGGGGGAGAAGATCTGTTATTCAATGCTGCTGAAGGTGCCATATAATATGAACTAGTTTCGTTGTTATTTCAAAAAAGAATATTTTGCTCAATTGTATGCTGGCATTTCAATAATACGGTCACTGGGGTTGAATAGAAATTCAATATTTCAAATAAACTAAAATATTTTCTGATCTGTGAGACGGTCCCGTGGAATTTGTTTTTGACCCCGTGTTACTGATATTAAATCAGAATCGATCAGAGCCGACTGTGTAACCTTGGAGCACCCGAAAAGCAATTTCTTAATATTGAGACATGTCAGTTGTCATTACAGGTGGTGTGTCCTAGTTTAGACATCTCGGGTCGTTTCAATCTATCTATCTATCTATCTATCTATCTATCTATCTATCTACATGTATCTATCTATCTATCTATCTATCTATCTATCTATCTACATGTATCTATCTATCTATCTATCTATCTGTCTATCTATCTATCTATCTATCTATCTATCTATCTATCTATCTATCTATCTATCTATTTTGTCTAGTGTCTGGCCAATCAATCATAACATGTACATTTCTCGGCCTACCTTCACCACGCATTTTATAGGGTGCTTTGTTCCTCAGAATTTGATGTATAGCATTCTGCAACAGTGTCTGTGGTGTAGAGGATAGGTGCCTCAACGTCTCACCCAGAAGATTTGAGTTCGAAATTCGAGTGGAGAGAATCTATATAGAGTATCTCGGTCTATCTGCTGGGATGTTGTATTATTCTAGAAGCCCGCCGACATAACTATCTTAAGTTGAAATCACCTTTTTAAAGTTTGATAGCATTCTGACGCTTGAGTAAATGTTTAGCAAAAATGTTGCTACTTCTGTATTTTTAATTAAGTACGCTCTGTTTGAAATAGATAATAGATTATTCACATCCTACATTGATGTTAACAAACTAAAGTTTCCAGACGTCCTAACCAAAAAAAATGAAAACAAAACGAACAAACGTGATTTTGAAAAAGAAGAAGAAATAAAACTTCGCAGGTTGCAGAGAAGAACCTTAGTTCCTTTGAAATACGTGTTTGTTTTCTTTTTACAAAATATCCGTTTTGGAATTAGGTCTTTCCCATTTTCACTTCAACTTGACGCACTCATAGAACTTTTTTGTTTACAAAACTAGAAACCCTCAAATTCCCTTGACAAGTACGTTTGTTCAATAAATCAGAGCAAAATCATTAAGTTTGAACTTATCAACCTAGGCATAACAGATCTTCTCCAGGAGTCCTTGTCGGCATCCCTAGCTCTCAAAGGAAGAACGTTCTCTCTGAACGATAGAAGAATTTCCTTGGCGGTCAGAGAGTAAAACTACCTAGCTAAAGGTTAGGTATCTTTTTTTTGTTGTAAATTAACATGTCTGAGCTGCTGAAGCTGTTGGGTCGTGATAGGTGAGGAGGAATACATTAGGGAAACAATTATCCACAAGATAAACTAAATTTTAAAGCCATAATTACAGCTTTCAGAGTAAAAACCTCGTGAGCGGATTTATATTTCTTTTTTGTTCTTTTTATCTGTTATCCGTTTGTTCGGTTTTTAATCAAAGAGTTTCCTAGAGGAGATTGTTAAAAGTTGAAAAATAGTATTGGCGTGGGGAGACGGGTCGTATGTCTACACTTAAAGTTAAAAAAAATTTAAAATTCCCGAGTTGCCCTCTCCGTTCTGTGCAGTAATCTCACCTGGAACCTCGTCTAAGCCTAAGCTGAGCATAGTGCACAGCCTTACTTTTAATTAAACGTAATGTATTATACATTCTGCAAAATGATAACATCAAATCTCCATATCCTTTCAAAAGAAACATTGAATTTAATCAAATCGCATATCTGTACTAGATTGAAAATAATGAGAAAAAACAAAAGAAACAACACAAGAGCAAAAAACATAAAGAAAAACCATTGGCAGCGCGTTGTATCATTAAGAAAGACAAGTTCGTTTTCCTCACTTCACCCGGCTGAACGTGGGCGCCTGTCAACTGGATATGAAGAACATGTCTGGGTGAACATGACAGGATGAAACAATTTATCTCTCTGGGGTTATTGAGACGATGAAATGAATTGTACTGCCCAGGTAAAGAGATCTTCTGCAAGGTTGTGGTGAACTTCAAATTAAACAGAGATTTATTTTGTTTTAGAAAATATTAATTATCTTGAATTGCTGAAATAAAGACATTCTGTGTCTTTGTCTTCGTTTTCATGCTCCAGTCTCTTTCTTTTTTTTTCTAAGTTCTCTCTTTCAATAATTATCTTTCTTTCTGTTTTCCCCAACTTTCATTCTCTTTATCGTTGATTTCTTTCTCCTTAACTCACTAGGTAAAACACGCCATCTTTCCCTAAATCTCTCTCTCTCTCTCTCTCTCTCTCTCTCTCTCTCTCTCTCTCTCTCTCTCTCTCTCTCTCTCTCTCT
>NW_004797286.1:2609326-2613225 GCF_000002075.1 Aplysia californica | reverse complement strand
TCTGTCCTAGGCATAATTAATGGAAACGTTTTTAAGAGTCACTCGAACTTGCCATTCCTCGAACCTGTACTTTCTGCTTTGGAGTCAAGCGCACTAACCACTCCGCCACCACGCCACTGTAGGCTACAGGCTTTAAAATACAGCAAGGCATTGTAGTGCTTTGCGGTCGTGTTGCTACCGTGAACGACAACAAAGTGGGAATCCCTCAACGACGTCAAACAAGATGGCTGTTACTATAAATATCGACCAATGGCGTACATCTGTCGTTCTCAAGTTGTCCGCATGTTCTCCCAAGCCCCCCCCAAGCAAACTGCATTAACATTTTTTACAAGATTTCAGTCTATTAACCTTGACCAGAAAGCAGAAGCTAACAAAATTATTTTCATATTGTATTGCACGCAGTTAAGTAATTAAACTTATGTCGACCTGTTGAGTCCTGGCGTCTTACAATACAAGCCTTTCGAGTTGATTATATCCTTTTGGGGGAAATTGATTTCCACCATTCTAAAAAACATTGAAAGTAGATCTAATAAAATTAGCAGAGACGTTTTTCTTGTGATTCGACTCTTTTGTTTTCTCCAAAAGACGTCAGTTTGATCGATAATTTGGGCAGATATGATAATGATGAGTGCCTTCCATCTGCTGGAAAGACATATCCCAATCACCCGAGATAGCCGTGAAAAGCTAGGACGAACCGTCACGTCTCCTAGATTCTATAGCACACAACTCAGAAATCTACGCACGATAGTTCTCTGTGGACAGACGGATCTCCCTGCTCAAAGCAAATCCTGATCGATAGAAGCACCAGCTATAAAAAAAATTGAAACGTCTTAACAAAGACTGGAATACAATGCAGAACACAGAGTAACACGGTTCAAAGGACAAACATAATCCAAATTAAACTGCGGGCATTGCATTGTCCTGTGAGATAACCAAACCACTTGATCTGCTTTCCTTGATGGGGTTTGTTTATCTAACAGTTTTGGGACGATTCATTGCACGAATCACGTTTTTTTCACAATCCACACAATGTTACATTGCCGCTCATCGCTTTTCGTCTGGCATTGTAAAAAAAAAAAAAGAGTCAAAATAAATGTATTTGTCCGCATAGAGAAATGGATCACAGTGTCGAAGACTAATTACATTCTATTATTTCAAATGCTAAGAAGAAACGAATTGATACATTGATATCGTGCTGGACTACAAAGAGGAACGCCCTGGTTCGAATCCCTAACTGGGCGTTTTATAGCTTTAGTCGTTTTGAGAAATTTTGAATTAAAGCTCAGTCCTATCGGACATTAAGTTAAATTCGGAGATCCCGCTTCTTAAATAACCTCGTAGAATGATTAGGGGCTTAAATCAATGCGCAAGAAAAAAAACCCAACTCTCCGTGAATTGTTAATGTCCTCATTGCCATGACAATGTGTTATTTTGACCCTGGTACACACCCAACGAAGACTTTTTTGCATACAATCTCATCAACATTGTTTAAATTTGTGATTCACTCACAGTTCAACGACTTGAGCCCCCTGGTGGCTGTAGCCTTAACACAAAGAAACGCTAAACATTACCCCATGAACATGCTAATCAAAGAGTCTGGTCACTATAATAATATTGCAAGAGGCCCCTTGAAATAAGTAAGATAAACATGTAATATAGCACAGAATAACGTTTATCTAGTGCTGGAAAAAGGCAAGACAGACATAGGCAAATGACATAGAGTAGGAAAAAGGAGCAGGATCTGCCAGTGGCGCCCTTTAACCACTCACAGCCAGCTCTATAAAAACCAAGAGAAACATGTTGAACACGGACACCAACAACTAGTGCTGGGCAGCTATGTTCTCGATTATAGAAAGGTAGGAATCGTAGGAATAGACTCCGAACCCAATTACTTACTTTCTAATGATGTGATTTCTTCCGGTGGTTACATGAACCTGGTTGGCTCCGAACATCTTCAGGACTTAGGATAACCTTGATTTTGGAACACTACGAAGTATCAACTTTTATTTTTCAAAAATAATTTTTTTTAAGAGAAAATTTTAATGATTAAATAACTGGTAACCGTTGGATTACGTAAAAAGGAGTCGGAACTTTTCTTCCGTAGCATTAATCGTGGGAATCGGTTCCGGAATCGGTCCTTCGCTCAGCTCTGCCAACAACTGTGAACGAGCGACATGAAATTTCGACTCGAAATAATTAAACGTGCTGCCACGTTAAAGCCCACAGGACGAACTCCTGAAGGACGCCAAAAGTAGAGCTCTGGAAATCGATCTTTAAAACCAGTTCTCCGAGGTTTGTCTGTTACCATTGCTAACGGGACAGCTTTGTTCATTTCATTTGGTTCTGAAGAGCAATGCACTGAACTCAACTGTTCTTCACCTTAAGGATTAACCTAGTTACGTTCAGGACGACCACGCCATTATGTGGGCTGTGCGGACACTAAGAGGGTCAAGTCTTTTCCTGTAGAAATCAGGGAAGTAGTTTTTTCCGCGGTCAAAAGAAAACATTGAAAAACGTTGAGTCTCTAAGTTTGGGGATCAGTTAACATGAAAAGTTTAATAGGGGGGGGGGGGGTGAATTCAACACTTTTCTATTGTTCTGGAGAACATTCAAGTAAGCTGTTCTCCTTTTTGAGTGGGGGCTTTTTTTTAACTTTCTTATGACACCAATAAACTGAAAGTGGCATATTATTATGGTGTTCAGAAGGGAATCACACCCTCCCCAACCTTCAAGACCCCTATTTTTTATTGTAAGATTTAGGGTACATATCACAGATAAATAGCTGAAATGTAAATAAGGCTAATATAAGTATTGTTTTCATGCAACTTGTACTGTATCCACACTCGCACCGCACTGAACAGTGAACTGGCCCATGTGGTATAATGCATCCACTCTACACCGCTGCTCATAAGTTTGATTCTCGTGTGGAAGTCTGTTTTGTTCAGTATCTCCATGTTGCTGCAATGTTACTGTCTCCCATTCAACTTGGTTTGCCGTTTTCCTGATCAATGTAAACTGCTCTGAATGGGGATTAAAACACCAACAGTCAATCTGGAACACTGAAGTAGAGGATCGGGAACAACGAGATTTCTTTGGGCAATAATAGTCTTTATACAAAGAAAAACCTCCCAGTCGGAATGAGGGGAAATAACAGGCAGACTTGCCAATTCCTTGTATCGTTTTCGATTTCAATTACTTTTAAATGGTTCTACAATAATCTTGTAATTTTTTATACATTTAATTTCATAATTATTCTAAAAATTTAATCGCTATCAAAAAGGATTTAAGTAACAATATATATATATTTATTATGTAAGTCATAAGTGAGAAAGACCAGGATGAATCCATAGGCCATGAAAGGACAGAAATCAAAGTGTAACCAAAAAAAAAAAGATTCTATCCTTTAACAGACATCTGAGACGTTAATGGCCATTATTTCCTTTGTGGTCTAAAAAAATATTTCAAGTCCGAAACTAAAAGTGTGCTAAGAGAAGACGCCTAGCCACAGACAAGACGATACATTTTGACCTCTTCTTCCACGACACTCGTAGCCACTCTGTCGGCCCCTTACTGAAATAAATACCCTGCCCATTTCAGACGAGGTTTTAAATTTTTATTTTTATCTCAATGCAGTTTTATTTTTTTAAATTATTTTTACATGTTTGCCGCACAGTCTGTTTTTTGGTGGGGATTATTAGGTCTACGACATTAGTTGTTCTTTTCTTGTTGTTTTTATTGTTATTAGTGGTATCACTTATCACGACAGTACTAACTTGGTTTCATGTAGTGGTGGCAATAATAGTTTTAATGAATTACCGTTATCCCATTATTATTATTATTATTATTATTATTATTATTATTATTATTATTATTATTATTATTATTATTATTATTATTAT
>NW_004797286.1:2592293-2606493 GCF_000002075.1 Aplysia californica | reverse complement strand
AGAGAGAGAGAGAGAGAGAGAGAGAGAGAGAGAGAGAGAGAGAGAGAGAGATGGGAAGAATTGATGTAGCTGCTCTTTCGTTTCGATTGAAATTGGTTGAGACGAAAACAGCAAGTGTTGTTGGTGCGTACGTTAGGATTCAGAGAGAGAGAGAGAGCGTTGAAACACTCATTGCGACTGTTTGGGGGTACACGAAAGTGTGAAAAAGTTTTGGAATATATCCTGTTTTTTCTTAGACTAGAACAAGATTTTTAACTTATTCTGAATTGTTTACTTTGCACCATGTTAAAAGTTTCTAGACCCTGAGGTGGACGCTGGAAAAGAGAGATGGGCAGCTATGGACATGTGCCGCCTGCTATGATTCTAGCTCTGGATCCAAGTAAATCCAAGTAAAAGTTTCTATGTTTAACAGTTAAATTGAGAAAGTACCGAATTCCAGCATTAACTAACTTTTTTGAAAAGTCTTTCATTAGATTTTGCCCTCGTACGACGCCCTCTGTTTGCTACGCCCTAACAAAGATCAATAAGACATAGGCCTACAGCTCTGGCAATTTCCAAAGCGATGAGGTTTCTTATTATTAAAAAACTGGTTTTTATCCACATAGAACACCGAAGAAATGCGAAGCCAAAGAAGCACATCTCACAGGATTTTCAACCTCAAAGATAATTGAAACGATTAGTGAGACCTTTCCTGTCCGAGCCAACACAGGCTGAGAGGGGTACAACGCCCTATTCGATAGAGATACTCGACGAAAAAGCTCCTAAACCGGATGTGAACTGAAGCTTTCGCCTTGCAACCGCGGAGTGCCTAACCGCTACACCACAAACCCCGGTAATTTAAAACGAGTACCAGCAGACCGACAGAAATTATAAAACAGTAGCGACTTCTGCAGCATACTGTGTTGTATCGCGGTGAAATCAGGTGCCCAGACTAAATTCAATGGTCACCTTAAGAAATTTGCATTTTCCCTCTCTATGAGCAGTTTTTATCGATTTCTTTTTAAAAATAGAAGATATATGGGTATTTTTTCATCCAAGCAAGATAAATGAACAGGCTTTAAGATGATATCAATAATTCCACACGCCCAAAACTGACCGATCGCCTGATTCCGTGTCGGAAGACATTAATATTGTTCTACATCTTAGATTGGGGAAAAGGGGAGCAGCTGTTCTTGTATCGGTTGAATGCCCGACGAAACACGGATGGGTCATTGACCATAATTGTACAAAGTAGGCGGTTTTTATTTTTCACCCCTGCCCAATCCTGTCAAGGCAACGCCACCTGATTAGTAAGACGTAAGTAAGACATTGTACACAAGGTAAATAAACTTTAGCAAATTATGGTAGACTGTGCATTGTTATTTTGTATACTTACGTTTCACTTTCCAACATACTATTTAGGCTATGTAAGATCAGACTAACGAGGAAGGAAAATATGACGAACAAAAAACTGAGAGTTGGTTTCAAAGTCTAAAGCAGATAACTCTAAATCACATGTGGGCTAGTATGTTTAATTTATTCTTCTTCAGCGTAACAGGGGTGTGCAGTTAATATTTTTATTTGTTATCTCCACCCATTAAGTGGCACACACTGGGACAAATCGTTGCATAAGACAAAACATGGTGTTTGAAGATCAGAACCCTGGTATGGCAGGGAAAAAATGTGGCTTTTTGTCATGAATAATATCTTATTTTTAGAGCTCTTAGCTCAAGCTTTCCAGCTGCTTATTACATCCTCTCGTGTATAAAAATTTATTCTATCCACCTCGAATCAGATGTTCCGTTTTAGTTCCTCAGTTGACAGAGTTCCAACTACTTTGCTCTCCTCTTTGGTGATTAAGTGTGGAAAGCCTAAAAAGGGAAATACGGGAAAAGAGAACAGATCTAGGAAGGGATAGATGCTGATTTAAATTGGGGGGGGGGGAGTTAAAGGCAAACGGAAAGCAAATTAAATGAAGGAGAAGGAGACACAAGGAGAAAAGAACAAGATAGCAAATACGAGAGTTTCTTTTTTTTCCTTGGGGCGGGGAAAGGGATGGGGCTGGGAAAGACAAAGGAGGAAAGGGGTGAGTTTTAAATGGAAAAGAAGCTAATATAACGTAGTGAGGAATGGAAGAAAAAATACCCAGGTCAGGCATGGGGCGTAGATGGAGGGCGTGGTGGGAAAGGAAGACTGATAGGATATATTAAGAAAGAAAATGTCATGGGCGGGGTAGAGAAAAAAGAGCTCTAAGTTGTACCCACTGCGAGTGAGAGAAGCTGATTACTATTTATTGTTTTCTTAACACTGTAATAAAGAGGTCATCATGCGTTTCTCCTCGTCGCCAATCATTATCATGTACCCCCAGGGATTGTACACAATCGCCTATGTATGCAAATTCTATGAACGTTGTATATTGCTTGTATTCCCAACACAGGATTGATTGAATACGTCTATTGTACTCAAAGACGGTGGCGCTTTCATTGACTTTTCCATGAATATTTTAGCTTTACTAAAGCGCTAAAAAATTCGGAGACCCAGCACCAAGTGTTACCACCTTCATAAAGTTCTGTGGTAGATGATACTTTTTCACTCTGAACCCGCGAAATGAAAGGCGCGGAACCAAGAAGACGAATTTCTTGACACAAAGCATTGGTCTTATTATCCCCAGAACCCTGGACTGCCCAGGATAAATTCAAATGATCACCTCAAACTATGCCCCAGAGAACTACTCTCTACTTTTCTTCTATTCACCAGCCGCTTTCTACTATTTTTTATTGAAGGTAGCGACTGCATTCGTATTCGAAGCAAGATCAAAAGAAAATTACCAGTAATCCATAAAGACCTGCTGAAAAATACGTTGTTGTAACTGGTTTTCTTGAGAGCTTTACCAGCAGTCCCCCAAACGGATCCGGCCATTTCCCAAATTGCATAGACGGCGATACGTAGAATGAACCAGCCCAAAGCTGACAGGGGATAATAAAAAAAGGGAAATAAAACGGATCGTAAATGTCACTGTGTACCCAAAAGAAAAGAAACCCTTTTCTTATCTTGTCAACAGGACTGCTGTTTTTGTTATTGTACTCCAAGATCAGCAGATTTAAAAAGAATGTTTTTTTGATGCAATATAGGTGTGCTGTTCGTATATCCGATATTCTTTGACTTCGCTCCGTACTTTGAATTACACGTCGAATATCAACATTTCATCAGTTTGTTCTTTGAAACATGTTAGTTACAAAGTGACAATATCTGAACATTTTAAGCGTGTCAAAACTAACGTCCGTTCTGGAAAGATCCAAGTACTATATACATAAAAAGTGATTTCCTTTCAATTTCGAATTGCTTTTTCTCTGAATATTATTTTCGCTAAATTCTGAGGGAAACATGATATTGTAATTGAAGGAATTCAGAATCGTTATTTTTCTTGTGACTTTTTAAACATTGCTACAGGAGATGAAAAGGACGCACAAACACCACACATGCAAAATATCTCTGTTTCCGGAGTTCTGACAGAAAAGAAGTTAAAACGGCTTTTCTCATTAAATCTGGGAAATAAACATTCCAGAGAACATACGCTGAAAACAGTCTTCAATCTGTTTACATATGGGACATTCTAGAGTTTGCGAAAAGAGTATATCCAAAAACTTAAAATTCGCCTCAAAACGGTCATCGAGTGCTTCTAACAACCCCCATCATTAAGCCTGGAAAGTAGGTGAAGCAGTGCCGTCTTGAAATTGTCCTTACAGCGATAGGACACCTCTGTGCCAACAAAGAAAAGTGCGTGATTTTACGCTCAGTTCGAAACCCATGAAGCGTGTCTCATTAAATTTCAGAAGAAACAACAAATAGACTGCGAGTTCTCTGAGAAAATTATAGAATAAACATCATTCGAAAACATAACATTGCCTGAGGCATCTTATTTAAGCTTCGAGACGCAGAGGACCACACGGTCAACATTACCGACGCACTGTGTCATAATCGATGAGAATGAAGCTAATCCGTAGGAATATCCAACTTTAAAATTGTTTCCAGAAAGTTGAATTTCCATTCCAGCGAAAAATTATTATTATGTTATGCTTAAACATAAGCAAAGGCTAATGTGCAATCCCCCCCCCCCCCCACCCCCGACTCCCAACCCCCAATTTTCCTTTACTTTTTGAAGCTCCAGTAAGCCTCGATCACAGAATGTGTATTTTTCAGTTCACTGAACTTTGCGTACTTCATTTTTTTAGACGAGGCTAGATTGTTTTGTTATCAACTTGTATAAAATACTTAAAAAAATAGGTACAGAAAGATTCCATTAACTTTTTATTTTTTGCTTTACCCACTGGGCTTGAATACATCACCGGGGGAAAAAAAGATTTCTTTCAAGAAGTGCTTTAGGCGTATAGAAAACAAAGTTAAAACTGAATCCCGGTTAACGACAACTATTGTTTTAATGAATATGATTACAAAATAGTTCATGTAAAGAGTAGTATAGTTATTTTCTTTTTCATTTTACGTTTATCATGAATAAATGGCAGGACACGCAATTAACCTAGGGGCAGATATGGGCGAAATTTTAAGTACTAAAAAGCTTCTGTTCTTGAAAGATTACACAAACAAGTACATTTGCGTGGGAGTGTTTGTGTGTGTATCTGTGTGAGCGTGCGTATGTGTGCATGTGTTTGTGTATTTGCGCAAGCGTGCGTGTGTGTGTGTGTGTGTGTGTGTGTGTGTGTGTGTGTGTGAGAGAGAGAGAGAGAGAGAGAGAGAGCGTATGTCTGTGTGTATGTGTGTGTGTGGGTGTGTGGGTGTGTGTATGTGTGTGTGTATGTGTGTATGTGTGTGTGCGTGTATGTGTGTGTTATATTGCTATTTTGTTTAAAAGGAGGGAGGGGGAGCAAAAAAGGAATACATTAGAGAAGGCGATAAAGATAGCAGAGGTGAGATAAATGGAAAGCATAACTATGGTATGTGTTTCGCTTCATGACGATGAACTTTATATTCTGACTCAAAGAGGTGTGGGTATGACTAAATTATGTACATCACTATAGAAAGCTCAACCAATGGCAGCAGAACAAGGACTTGAAATTACAAACACTATCAACGTTTACAGAACAATCATATTTCAACTGTCATTGGCACTATGTGAAAAGCGAGAAAATGTAAATTATCAACCACAGTGAAAGAGAAAGAAGTTTCCTAAGTTACCGCCGATATCTTTTTTTTTTCTTTTTCTTTTCTTTTTTTTTTTTTTTTGCAAGACATGAAGCAGAAAATACAAACAAAGACAAATTTAAAAAGATTAGTATGAGAGAATAGAGAGAAGAGAAGAGAAAGAAAAATATTAGCGGACTAAAATAGCTTAACAATCTAGACACAGTAATGTTGTTGTGTATTTTGCTTACATTCTGTTTGGCAAGTGTAATCATAAGGCAATACAAATATTATTTATTCACTCCCAGGAGCTGGTGACACTAAATCGTTTTAATCTGGTGGGTTGCGATATTACATTCAGATGGCATACGTAAAAACTCAGAGCACAAACCAATTACCGTTTTCTCTGTTTGGACAGGACTATCAAACATTGAAGCTAAAATACAATCTGCTTAGGTTCTTAAGGGGAAAGGGGGACTCAGTTGTAACAGATGGTTTTTTGATAGGTGTAAAGTGCTCGGTTTGACGATGTCTAAATCTCACATGTTACATTGAATGCACATTGCAAATCAATCTCCATTTGACATATTCATTGACGATGGCCATATTTTCTTTAATGCGGGGGGGGGGGCAAAAAGCTGCAATTTGATCAAACCCTCGAATGTCAAAAATGTCTGATTTTCTTGGTCACCATGTTGTACGTTTGATACACTTAATGAAATCAATCAGAATACTACTACACACTGCAAGATTAGATTTCTTTGCCCACGTATTGCAGGAGGCCCTAATGAAGTTTTGGATCAATTTAAGTTTGATGAAACAAATAAAAATAACCAGCGCGTTTCGTCACCTGAATTAAACCATATCAACTAAAAATTTGACGAATTTGTATGTAATGGGCACTGGCAAGTAGGCTCAAACGACCCTTTTGTCATAAATGGCAGTACTGAATCAGATGTAACCTATTTGAATAAATAAAGACATTGTAATAACCTTACCATTCAGACAACTGTATTGAACAGTACTCAAGAAAAAGAGATGTTAGAATTTCAGTGCTCTTTGGATTTGTATCTTACCGACTCGATCAGGATTAGATTGTGGTTTCGCTTATTTGCTTGATGTTGAATGGGGGTATGCGCTATACAAATTATGCTATCTATTATGAATATTTATTTAAAAAGTTATGCAGTAGAACAAAAACGTATACTGAACATTTTTAACTGCAATTCTGCAACAAGGTATTCTGTTGCTAATATTACGTGCTCGGAGGACAGCTATTTTGTCAATCGAGGAAGTCATTGTAAGTCACATGGTCGCGTTTTAACTTGGTGAAAGAGGGTGGTGCCGCTTTGAGGATTTTGAACTAATGCACATTCAAGGACACCAGCACACTCACTCTCTCTCTCTCACACACACACACACACAAACACACACACACGCACACACACATACACACACAAGCACAAACATACACACACTCCCATACACACACACACACACACACACACACATACACACACATACACACACATACACACATAATTTGCACATACACGTGCAAACATACGCATGCGCACATGTATACACATACACATACATACAAAAGAGAGTGTGAGTTAAAGAAGAGAGAGAGAGAGAGAGAGAGAGAGAGAGAGAGAGAGAAGGAGAGAGAGAGAGAGAGAGTGGGGGTGGTAGAGAGTAGAGAGAGAGTGAGAGAAACAGACTGAGAGAGAGAGAGCGAGAGAGAAAGAGCGAGTGAGTGTGAGAGAGAGAGAGAGAAAGAGGGGGGAGGGAGGGGGCCCTACCACATAAATGCAAATTTCTTAAAAGGAAAACTGACATACGCCAACATACCCCCCCCCTACCTCCACCCATCCACCTTTCTGCAAATCTGGTTTAGATTTCCAAGAACGAGTTAGTTAAATCACTTTTCGACTTGCTTGGTATTTTACAATAATATTTTCTTTCGTCCATAATAATAATAATAATAAAGATAATAATAATCGAATTACCTTGGTTCTACGCGCTCCACAATAGGAAAAGATTTATATTAACGGTTCATACATACAGACTCACTCAACGCACGGTAGTCCTGTCGAATTCATAAATACAATCGTAAACCGATAAAGAACACATACACAAAAGCGCAATCCTTGGGGCAGTTTTTATTGTTGTCGAAAGAAGAATAAGACTAATTAGTTAAATAGGATTTTAATATGTGTGATTTTTTTAGACAAGATTCGAATGCGGTCAAGGTAGATGTGTATCGTTATCAATGCTGAGGGAACAGCTGTCGAAAAAACCTGCCTCCATTTAAATCTTTTGAAAAATTTGACTAGGAACAGTCTTACGTTGTATTTTTATTAACGGACTGTGAATAAATTTCTATATGGAATATACTCCTGTGGTAATTTAGAAATATATTGTAGTGCCAAATCGTGTAACCATGTATAGCACATTATTGCAACTTTGCAATAAATGCAGGCTTTACGAGGAGCCAATATAGCTGTATGTTGCCCAGCCTATAAAATTAACGCTATCTGATTAGTATAAAAAGGTGGGCATGTACGTATTACGGACATAATTATTTTATCATGTAATCTTGATTTATGATGATTCGTTTATCTTGTAATCAATTTTTTCTTTCCAAGTGGAGGAATGTTCAAGAGCTTTTGCTTTTCATTAAGTGTTCAAGTACAATGCCCATTAAAAGCACGCAAAGAGTATGTTGATAATATTCGCTATTGTAATCATGACTTAGAGATCGACATGTACTGACTTCGGTGACAACAGGACTGTAACAAATTAAATATAGATTCAAGTGAGACGAATGCATGTATTGAAGCCAAGACCGATGATGTTATATGATGTGGGTAGTGGGGGATGATGTGAGATGGTGGTTTTGTAAATAATTACTTGAAAAGGCATGCGTTCCCACACTGTCAAATTCGTGAGTTTTTATGGTAATGTTGTTCTTTTTTTCCTCTGCTCCAAATCGTCATGAGGGAAGTGGCCACCCTCTATCCTGTTCCCTACTGGAACCATTTTGAATGTCACCGAAAGGTCCGAAATGATTGTCACAGTCTCTGCTAAGATTACTTTATTAGTGTTAGACTATTATATCGGGCCAAGACAAGTGAAGAGAGGACCTAGGTAGGTAGACAGTCAAGTGGCTGGTAGGTTGGGGGCCTTCGTAAGTGGGTTGTAGATAGAAAGTTGACAAACAGGTTAAAGATTTAAAAAATACAACACCGTTCCATATTCTATTCCTTAATATTTTACCACAATTATTCCTATCGAGTCCTATTAATATTAAGCATGACGTTGCTGGCATTTTGACATGGAATCTTCGAATATGAGCCGTGAAGAAACATTTTTTTCTTTTTTGGACTTTTGGGAACGACTTTCGCAGCTTATTAAATGTAATCTTTGCAGTACATTCATTAGTTCTGTTGATATGTTTATAAGGCGCTAATAACAATTATAGTCTATAAGAGATAATACAAAGTATGATAACCTTATCGTAAGAGATGTCTCGCTTAAAAAATGACATTACATTTTATTGTGCAATTCTTTTGATCTCTAAATAAGCAGTAGTACATAGAAGGGCATAGAAAATTTGTTGTCAAATATAATTCCTAAACTGTCTGCCTTTGTTTTACAAATCACTTTCTCATTTCCAACAAGAGGGTGATCAATCCCGTCAAATTGTGTAACCAAAGACTTGGTTACATCGAATTAGTTCGGTCTCATCGTCTTTAAACGTCAGTATACTGGAAGCCACCCAGGTCATGACTTCGCCTAAATGTTTTGTCATAATTTGTGATTTTAAATGCAGGACGGCCGTGCTGTGAGGACAAATACCGCTGGGTGTCATCTACGTACATGGGACATGAACTGTCGTGACTCCTTAAGACGGAACTAGGTGGAACTAACTGATGTTGAGTATAAGATGTATAATTGTTTCTAATACAGAGCAGTATGATGCCCAGTTATTCAAACTGTAAAGTGCTGACTTTTCACATTCACAATAACAGACTGCGAGCACCCAGATAGGTATGACTCGAACCACTCTAGAAAAGCGCCATCAATTTAGAATGTCTTTTCAAACCTAACGGGAGTTCAGAGCATTGAGGACATGGTATAGAGTCCCATCTTTAGTATTATAATGATTACCATGGTGACAAAATAGGCTTGTTATGCTAACCTTCTCTGTTTAAAACACAACTTTTTGTAATATTTTAAAACTGTTAAAAGATCCTAGTCGTCCAAAAACGAGTTCGTCCTTGACTCGAACAGTGTTTTAGTACTCTGAAATGTTCTCAAAACAGATGTTCCTTCACTTTCCTCTTTCAAGCATTGTCGAAATGTCAAAACGCGTCAGTGACAGCGATTTCTACTTCACACACTCGAGATGAGAACACAAGGTCTCCTGAGCACGGGACTGTAATCATCAATTTTATCATTATCATCTGCCCCACAAATCGACCAAGACGACGGCATTGTTGTTTCAAATTTGGTAATCCTCTTGCTATCTTTTTCTCCTCGAAGATGAATGTCACCGTTCCGAACTGGAATCATAATAACGTTTTTTCATTCAACAAGGTCATCTTCTCTCTCTCTCTCCCTCTCTCCCACTCTCTCTCTCTCTCTCTCTCTCTCTCTCTCTCTCTTTCTCTCTCTCTGTCTCTCTGTCTCTCTCATATACACACACACACACACACACTCTCTCTCTCTCTCTCTCTCTCTCTCTCTCTCTCTCTCTCTCTCTCTCTCTCTCTCTTTCTCTGTCTCTCTCCCTTTCTCTGTCGATCTATCTATAATATATATCTCTCTCTCTTCGTCTCTCTCATTCTCTCTCTTTCTCTCTTTCCTCTCTCGTATTTTTCCGTCTCTCTATGTGTCTGTCTCAATCTCTCTTCCTCTTTGTGTGTCTGCTTCTATGTGTTTGTGCGTGTGTTTGAGTGTGTGTCTGCTTCTCTGTGTTTGTGTGCATGTGTTTGAGTGTGTGTATGTGTGTATATGTCTGTGCACGCGTGTGTGTGCGTGTGTGTGTGTGTGTGTGTGTGTGTGTGTGTGTGTGTGTGTGTGTGTGTGTGTGTGTGTGCGTGTTTGTGTGTGCGTGTATCTCGGATCCTTTTAAGTTCTACTTAACTGTCTTGACCCAAGATGTCAACGTACATTTTCGTTATCCTGACGTCCTTCTTCCGCTAAGTTGATGAGAGAGTAACAGAGTCTGTGAATCCTTTTTACATAACATTAGCGATAGATTGACCGTTTCGGGAGTCCTCGGAAGCTTTGGTTCATTCTAATTTACTGCCTGTCCAGGGAGTTAAATTTCCGGATGGTTTTCTACGGCTTTAAGACATAAAAAGAAAGAAAAGTCGCCATAAGGTTCTGTTGTTATGTATAGATTGTAAAGACTTTAACAACAATGCTTTAGTAATTGGGGTTTATCCCATGAAAGTGTTCATAGCAAGGAAACATGACGGTGGGGGGTAAACATAATTGTCTTTAATACTGTAAAAGTTTGTATATCGAAATGACAATATTGATCAACCGGAAATGTTGCAGACAAATTAGTGAATCGGCATTATGATTTGTCTAGCCAGGAAATCTCTACAAACCTGTATTGGCACAATCTAGGACACAAACTACTCGAAGAATTCTCATGTTCCTGCTCTGAGCTCATCGATCTCCAACTGCTTCTAACCAGTATGTACTAATTCTTTAATATTTTCTAAATGTTATGCTCTTCTCAAAAGTTATGTTCCTTGCGGTCATCCATTTTTTCCTGCTCTTTGGAAATTGGCTCTGATTTAGACGTATTACTTTTTTTTTAAGTGAGAAGTAGACGAAAGCCAGCGGGCATTCTTGTCTTTGTTTTCAGTTTGCACGCTGAAAATGAAGGTTTCGGCAGTCTTCAAATCTTTGTTTTTGAATGTCAATCAAGTTTCTCTTCGACATCATTACAGCGCCATGTTATTAATCATCTTTTGAAATGGATTGACAGAGTCCTTCAGCTATACAGAGTATACCCAGCTAGAAAAAAACGTAAGTCATAGATTTCCTAATTGTACATAGTGTTAATGAACCCAAAATTCCCGAAGAATAGAAGGCTGCCGACTTTCAAGATTCAGCATTGCTTAGAGAGTGGTTCACGTGAGAGAGAAATGTTTTCTGTAAAAAATGAAGTCACAGTATTACAACCATACTAGTACACAACGTATGTTTTTCATTATCTCGCGCAAACAATACGATGATCAATATTGCAATTTTTTTTAAATCAGTAATGTTTATTCTCGTTATAACGCTTTTAAAACAAAACGTTTTAAGACGAGAATGGTGCTACAGGAAGGAGAGACAGACTGCAAACCAGGGAGAGCCCAACTGGGGTCGCAAATGCTATAATGTGGTTCTGTCAACAATTTCGCGCATTTGGGGGCATTTCCAGACAACTTGAAGTACCTCCTATGCTCACTGAACTGGCAGACCTCATGACGTCAGAACGCCGAGACCGCACCATTCAGTGTAATCACCAGAAGCGATATTGATTGAAACGGCTAGAAACATTTCTGGCAGCCTTGGAAGACATAATTACGTTATGTCATAAAGTACACCGCCGACTGCAATAATGCCTGCTGCTATGTTGCCGACCGTTGCCCTTCTAATCTTCATGTCAAGACACAAACAGTAGCGTTTGTCGTGAGCCCCCCCCCCCCCCAGTATCACCTTAAAACTGGACATGGAGACAGTGATGGCATGTCCTGCTCACTCTCGAAAGCTGATTCTGTATCAGAACAATGCCAGAGTGTTATATGTATGTTAATGAGCCCCGATTTCAACACAATCGAACATTTCTGAGACCACATCCAGAGGGTCTGTATTTTGTCCAACAAAGACCGACCAAAGCACCCCAGCTGCAGCTAGCCATCTATAAAATTTGAGGTATTGTAGAAATGGCGATAACCAACAGGCTATGGGGTCGATTGCGCTGAGTGATTACAAACACAGTGTATACACACACAAACGCGCGCGCGCACACACACACACACACACACACACACACACACACACACACACACACACACAGACACACACACACAAACAAATACACTCATACACATACTCAAACATACACATTCTCTCTGTCTCTCTCTCTTTCTCTTACTCTCTCTCTCTCTCTCTCTCTCTCTCTCTCTCTCTCTCTCTCTCTCTCTCTCTCTCTCTCTCTCTCTCTCTTTCTCATACGTTGTCTCTGTCTCTCTACCACTCTCCCACCCCCTCTCAATCTCTCTCTAGCTCTCTCTCTCTCTCTCTCTCTCTCTCTCTCTCTCTCTCTCTCTCTCTCTCTCCTCTCTTTCTCTGTCTAATTGTTTATCTAAATCCCCCTATGTGTGTATACACAAATATATATATACACGTGTGCCAGGGGAGAGATATTCGTGTGCAATGGCTGTAATTTCTGTTTCTTCTAAAGGCAAACATCACAATGTTCATATAGCATTGGTATAAAAAGATTGTCCCCACCTTATCTTTTTGTAAGAGGGGAAGGGGCAAACTGGTGGGGGGGGGGGGTACTTTTGCAGTCGGCAAACGAGACAGATGAAGGGGGGTGGTTCAGAGACTTGTAAGTGTCAGGGCAGACAAGTAAAGGCCACAAGAGCCTGTGATGAACTCTTAAAGACCGTCAAATATACTGCGTTATTGGCGAGGAAGAAACCTCTAACACGAAATGCTTTGTGTGAACAGTGCTTTGAAGACTCAATTACGAGCACGGTGGCATCACTAAGAAGAACAGAGGGGGGAGGGGGGGGAGGGGGGGGAGGGGGGGGATTCCGGGACATTAAAGCTTGGAATGAGGTTGGAATAGAGACAACTTAATAGTTTTTTGTCCGTTTGTCTCTGGTTTAGGGTATGGGAAACTGGCATTGTGCATTCAAAGTTTTGAACAGAATGCATGAAAAAATTGCATTTCGGAAAACATTTGTCTAAACGATCGATAGCAAGAGGACAACTGAGAGAGTGTGAAACATTGTTAACGTGTTTCAGTACTGTGAGAGATTATTTACCCGTCATAAAGCTACAAAGACACGCTATTTGAGATACGACCAAAAAATTTGTCCTAAAAAATGCTAGGGTTGACATCTACGTTATTGAAATTTGGTATGGGAATAAAAACTCTGTACCAAAATAGAAGCAAAGGTTGTTCTTATTGAGACATGGAACTAAACGTCTGGTAGGTCCTGCTTCTTTCCTTTTCCTCTCTTTTTCTGTCTGTTTATCTTGCTTTCGAAGTATAGAATAGCCTTATTGTGCACGTGCATTTCTGTGTTACAAAACCAAACTTAATGGAATTGTAGATTATATTTGATATTTATTATTTACTTGTTGATATTTCGTTATGGGACCTCCAGGGGACAATTTTAGATTTTTCAGGCAATAGATTTTCAGCTGCTCTCTAGATTAAGCAACATAATATATCTCTTACAAGAGTGCTCAAAAAGTCCGCCAAGGTAAAAACCGACAAAACCTAAGACTTGAAGGATAATTAACTTTTCATCCGTACACCTCAAGGTCCAGGACGTACACTGGAAGAACGCTTATGGGATAGACAAAGAAAAAAAAGCAAGATTGAATGGTAATGTTGATTTGTGGGGCATCGTAGTGAAGTCATGGGCTTGTCAAAATTACGAGATCGAACAAACCGACATCTTGCGACCTGCTGGGCAAATAGTATCTTAATTTTTTTTTTTTTGCCCAATACCTTTGAAATATATTTAATGCACATTTCTATGAGGAGTTTTTGAAAACCATTGATGAAAGACACACAAAAATGTAAAATGTGCAGTTTCCGGGGACACTAAACTTTTGAAAATCACCAAACTTTGGCGGCCATTTTCCCGCGAATTTTACCTCTGATGTCAGGCGATCCCCCTCTTTCTATCGCAAATATCCCAACTTCCATTCTGGAGTAACGGGTACTTTTTGTCATCATCACACGGCAAATTTACAAGCTTTAAGATTACATAAATAACTCCATGCCCAAAAATTGACTAGCGCCTGTCTCCACTGCGTCATG
>NW_004797286.1:2589482-2592140 GCF_000002075.1 Aplysia californica | reverse complement strand
ATAATCAAAATGAAGAAACTTGCATTTTTTTCGCATGTTTGTGAATTTTAATCAAATTTTCGGTTTTTGGCTGAACACCTTTCATGAACATCCATTAAAGAACTCATTTCTGTGCGGATTTTTCAGAAAAAAGTTGATTAAAGGCCCAAAAAATGTAAATTTTCAGTTACCACGGGCTCTTAATCTAAAGAAATAACTAATCGCTGGCGGCCATTTTCTCATTAATTTTACCTCTCAAAACAGGTGACCCCCACCTCGTTTATTTGAAAATATCTCGGCTTGTATTGAAGATAAATGGATATTTTTTCATCCAAATAAAGACAAATGAACAAGCTTTAAGTTGATATCAATAACTCTACATTCTTCGAAATTGACGAGAGCCTGATTCCACCACGCTGCCTCACATATATATATAAATAGCTGTAGTCCAAGTAGTCAATCTTTCATGTCTGAGAGAATGGTGGTTAATCTGAGATGCCAAAACTGTGGAATTGTTTTAAATAGCCAATTTCTAATACTCGTAGGGGGAACTGACAACGATAATTTGTTAAGCAGTCACTTACTTTCAACGGTCCGCCGTTTAGTTAAACAAGTCTGTTCGTCTACATCCGTGAATTCCGTTCCTGTCCGTGGATGTGTGTTTACCATGTACCATAATGCCTATCCAACACTGTACTTTTTTTTCAGACTGCATGACCTCTAAGAGCCGTGCATCCCTCAGTTTCTCCCCTTCCCTGTTTTCGGTTGTTGTTTTTTTTGTGGGTTTTTTCACAAAAATATTGTGTTGTTTGTGTGTGTGTGGGGGGGAGGGGGGGAATGGATGATGGATTTGAACACCAAAAAGCAAATAAATACGACATAACGACTTTCTAGATCATTGAGTTTGATGCATGATCAGACTCAACGCTGAGTAAATCACCCCCAAAAAGCACCACTTACAACGGTAATAGCGCAGCACGAAAAGGCATGGGCATTTAGCACTGTCTGCTTCGGATCTTTGAGCAGCGTGTGCTGGCACAAATCTATAATATCCCTTCTCTGGTTTGTGTTTGTATTTGTATGAGTCTGACGCACCATTAGACGCTATGTTGTAAAATTGTATTTTATCCTGTATGAAGAACGAAAACGGTGTAAATGAAAAAAAGAAGACCCAGACCATAATATAACAGTGTAAAAACAACACAAGACAATCATATTTATTTTATCACAGAGCAGTATCTGTATTATGCTCGACCACACTGAGGTTGCTTTTCCTGCTGTCATCCTTTACCCCTCTCCCAACTCACTTTTTATCCTCATTCCCGGCACCACCACCCTGCCCCTCTGGACCGTTTGTGCTTTCGAGTACGTAGTTGCTAATTTTGTTAGTGGTTAATATTTATTTCTTGCTGTATGCACACAATTGTATTGCTCTCCCCTGCATCAATGTCCGACCCTCCCAGAAAAGGTTCTTCATCAGGACATACAAATACATTCACTCCATCGAAGAATGGGGGAGTATCGATCCTACAAAAAGAGCTGTCTTTATAGTGGTTAATTTTCTTTTCGTCTTCCAATTTGTCTGATTGCGTCTGGCTGATCAAGCATTCACATGCCATTCAAATATCACTATTCGGTGAGAATGATTCAAAAGATGGGGACAAAAATGTCGTAACGTCTGTATTACTCGTTGTTTTATTTTTGGTTTTGTTGCTGTTTTAGCTTTGAAACCAAAGCTATACATGATTACCTCTTAGGACTGCATCTATTTACATCTTGATGACTGCTTTTTGCAAGGCGTGATTATTCTCCTCTTACTCGTCCTTATTGATCGCCCTTGTTGACGTTTTGCTGAATGGGTGTTTTTTATGCTTGGCTTCGGCTTACCTGTTACATTTCTCTAAAATAATAGATTTCTTTAATGTTTTGTTATTAGCTTTTCTTTTTCTTATCCAAATATAAGTGTATTTCAATTTTAACCATTTGAAATTTTTACATCTTATACTAATTCTATTCTTTTTTTCGGGGTTAGGGAGCGCACACACATATTCTATTGTTAAATATATGTCGAGCTACGCGTAAAGGCTAAGAGACTAGGATTTTTCTGCCTGTTTTACTGTGTTGAAAGCAATATTCTTTGATTCATTCTGTTTTCATATATTTCGCAAAGAAATCAAACCACGGTAAAATAAATAAGTCTAGTTTGCCTCCAGGGGCGTGTAATCTACTCTAAGATACCCCCATTCTTCGCGCAGAGGACGAGCAGGGAGGAGATACAATAGAACAATAAAATCGAGACAAAATAAGAGTCCTGAAAAGGTCCTGAGGACGTGTCCTGGGTTTTTAGCCTTAGCCCTGCCTTTACAAAGTCATCGGTCTTCTCAATTCTTTCTGGGTTACTTGAGTTTTTTCTCCGGAAGTCGCGAATCTTGTCAGAGGCCGAATATAACCCGGCACGTATGACGTCATTGGTGCTTATGGGGCCCTGCAGACAAACGGCTCGGCTCAAGTGCTGGGTTTGGAACTATAGGCGCCTGCAGACAAGGTGTGAACTCGAAAATGGAAGACTCGTGGAAGAAAACAAGACATAAAGAAAAGTAGAAAGACTCTGCGTGTGTTCATGTGAGTGTACGTGTGTGTGTGTTTGTTTGTGTGTGTGTGTGTGTGTAAGAGAGAGAG
>NW_004797286.1:2586471-2587423 GCF_000002075.1 Aplysia californica | reverse complement strand
CATAATAATGTATACGTACACATACACACGCACGCACGCACGCACGCATGCACGCACGCACGCATGCACGAACGCACGCACGAACGCACACACACACACACACACACACACAAATAACCACCTCCCACACACATTCACCAACGCACACAAGTGCGACCAAATATAAACTCACGATCGCCTCTTTGGAAGATTGGAAAAACGGTAAAGTGAGTACATAAAGTTTAGTATGACTTCAGCGAAGGTTCAGAAAGTAATTCTCTTCCTTGAAGAGTCTATTCTATGGTACCATCAAATGTCCAGACTGAAGAATTTATAAAAAATATTTGATTATATGAGCAGAAATTCTCACAATTCGAACAGATCCACAACTGTAATCCCCACCAAAAAATCAACATCGTCATTATTTCAACCATCATCCTCATCATCATCATCAGCAGCAGCAGCATTGTACCATATCGTTATAGTCGTTTGTTTGTGTAACATAAAAACACTCAAACAACAACAAAAACTATAGCAAGAGCAACAACAACAAAACAACAACAACAACAACAACATCAACAACAAAAACAACAAAGTAACATTGAGACCTAAAAAGGTAAAAGATGCAAGACGTTAATCAAACGCAAAGAAAAGGAGGCCGATATTTTCTTTAATTAAAGTGGCAGCTTGCGGCGTAAACCAGTTTATATCGCTCCTTAAAAAAGACGATCTTGAGGGGCCCGAAGATCCCAGCGTGTCCTTTCGCTGAAAAGATAGGAGCGAAAAAAGAAGTGCAATAATTACAGCCAGATGAGAAGACTTGCATTGTCTCGGGCAATAGCTTTCTTTTCCCCACACAATTATGTGTTCAGATATAGATTATAAATGAAACTGCGTTAATAGTGCGAGGTTCAAGACTCATTTATAGCTCAGCCCCCACCCCCTCTCCCTCCCCCCTTTCTCTGTCTCTTCT
>NW_004797286.1:2581421-2585157 GCF_000002075.1 Aplysia californica | reverse complement strand
GAGGGGGGGTTAAGGGGAGGGGTGGGATCGGATATACAAAAAGCACGTGAAAAAGAAAAGGAAGGCTGAGAAGAGAGATAGAGAATGAGTGAGAAAAAAGAGAGAATACGAAAGATAAAGAAAGAGGGGGAAGGAGAGAGAGATAGAGAAAAAAAATGAGGGGATGCAAAAAAAAGAAGGAAGGGGGAGGGGGGGGTGGGGCTCGGGAGTTGGGGTTCTTTTCCTCTGTACTCTTATATTATTATTTTCTAATGATGGTTGTAATGCCTCTAGACATATTTGGCAGACGTCTCTTCATATCCTAACATAGTAACTGCGTATCAGAGTCGAGCAATTTCCGCTGCAGGTCACAGTAAAAGTGCATGACAAATGAAGTAAACAAGTATGTATGCAAATAGATACGCTCTGAATTATGCGCGGACAGCCACTATATATAAATCTGAAATTTTTTTTAATAAGTATTTTTTCTCGAACTGACCGTCGTTTTATCATTACTGTTATCCATTGGTTATTATTTAATACGATAATATTTTTTAAGTGCTTGTTATTCGTTAATTCCTTTTTAGAAGATTTTTTTTTCACTTTACGAAAACATTTCTAAGAAAGCTTTGTATTTTGTGGCTGTTTTCTATGGTTTTGATCTATTTTGGGAAGTATGGATCTCATCTTTATTATAAGGAAAAAAATCAAGAACAGGGTAAATAATTTGTTTAAATATGCTTCTCCAAAGACAGTGTTGATACAGAAGAGAACATATTTGATTATAACACATCTTCAATGAACATACTTAAAGCGGTAGGAAGAATGTGGGCTACACAAGTGGTAAATAGTGAAGACAATGCATTATCGATGCTTCACAGCCGACAGACAAACGAAAATTAGCATAATCTGTTTTTAGCTGAATGCAGAGAGCTAATACATCGCAAGGCTATTGTTTTTTTTAAACTGCAAAACAGAAAATAAAGATCACACAACAATATGGAAATAATGGATCTTAAGAGAATTTATTGTATAAGACTTTACATGAAAGGGATTACCAAAAAAGGCTAAGAGAAAAAAAATCAAAGAGGTCTGTCTGGAAAGCGATGATCCGAATTGTCTGGAAAAGAAATTTTTGAAAAGGACGCAATACAAATAATAAGCTGACGAAATAATGGGACATGTAAAGAAACGTTGATTATCTCCATTTATCATACAGACATCAACGCTCGTAATGTGAATTGATGAAGACCACCGGGTGCTGTCTGAGCAATATGTCCAATGTTATAAATCAGTAATTTCTTTTTGAACATTCGGAACACAAAACTCACAAAGTAAAAGCTTTTAAAGAAATGCAGAAATAATGGGTAAGCTGCATTTATTATAGAGAGATCGACACATGTCAAAGAGACGTTGTAATGGGCCGGCAGATGAAACCAGCGGGGTCGTCTTTAGTGCAAGACAGTGAATGCCACGGGCAAGAAATTGCTACGCAGGCTCACCGTGCAAAAAATGAAAAACATGATTTTGCGTCCTAAATAAGCTAAGAAATGTAAAGAATCGCCCTTAAATCCATTAACTACGTTTATGACAGAGCAGAGAACTTTCGAGTAAAAGGAATGCCTTAATGACCGTAGAGACAGAGAGCTTTGGGGGTCGACAGTGTAAACTGTAGGGTGCTGTGGGAAGAAATTGCTACATCAGAATTCTTTGGTAAGAACAAAGAGAAAAGGCTTTAAATCAGACCTAAGTAAAGGGGAATATATCCAAAGATGCTGTGGCAAATAAAAAGAATTAGAGTAATAATTGATCTCGTATTGGAGAAGAACTGCGGCTTTCTGGATATCTTTCTGCTGTGGTAATTGGGGGTGTTGCTGCTGCTGCTGCAGCGTTAGGTGCTCTGTAGCTGCTGAGGTTACTGCTGTTATCTTTAAAGTGTAGCACTTTACTAGGCATATGGTTGGTCAGTCCAAAGAAGCACTTAACCCTAACGTCAGGTCAAGAGACAGAGTGGGAGAACAATAATAGGAACCCAAGTCTGAAGAAACCCCTAACTTCAGAGCATCAGATAACTCACAACCCACTTCTCCGAGCAAGGTGAATGGTCCGGGAGTGGTAGGTCTCCAATAACAAATATTCAAGTAATTGAAAAATTTTACTTCAGCCCCTCATTTCCAAAATTGATTGAGAGTGTCTTTCACGCATGACGTCACGACGACCCGCTTGTGACGCCACAAAGAGTGGAGACACCCAAGGAGGCGTATGGAGGGTCAAATGGTTGGAACACAAAGGGTCACAAAGGGCGTTCAGCAAAGTCACTGGCATGGCTTTTAAATGAGTTGTCAGAAGAAACATATAGTTCTGCCGATGAACGTATGTGTCAGATTCTCCCTACAATACAGACCCTGTTGAAGAAAATGAAGGGGGCTCCCGAGGAGTAAACGTACGGTGCCCGTGTCTCATTCAATAGGCCACAGGTTCGAAACCTGACACTGACGGAAATATTCCTTTCTAAAAAGTTCTCCGTTCACCTCCTTTCCTGCTCTCTAATCTGGTTCTGTCATCTGTTTTCATCTCCACTTCATGCCCCCCTCCTCTTTCCTCTGGGCTCCTGACTCTTTCAACTGCTTCTCAATGTTCCTTCTTACTGCTGTCTTTCAACCACACCCCTGATCTTAATGTAGGTACGATCGAACACCTAGCCCTCTCGTAAGAGCTAAAAAATCTCGGAGGTCCCGTGAGTAAGTTGAGCACGTTTAAGATCCCTCGGTGTCGGTGGTCCTAAAACCAATAAGTATAGGCTCCAACTGGCAAAATTTAAAATTAATCGAAAGGCGTAGTATTATTTAATGTATTTACATTACACGGTACAAATTTGTTCTTGAAAAGTCAGAGTAAGACAATAATGGCTCCACGGAGAAATACTTTGCAAGTCTGTTTAATTTCTTTCTTTATGGGTTAATTATAAGATAATTAGAGACTCTTCAATCAAGGATGTAGACGGGGAATGTGGAAGAAGAAATAAAGAAAGGAAAAGGACGAATGTGTATGGCAATTTTGAGAATCCACCATTCGTCCAAGAGTTCGCCATCGGCTCTCTTTCGAGACAGAAATTCGATGTGTAATTCGTGGCTATGCTCGTCGAACTAGTCAAGTCCGCATGATCGCACTAGCCCGGGCCAGAACAGACGAAGTAGAAGAAGATGCACACATCAAAAGACATTCAGTTCGAATACCTTGCAACTTTTTTATCAGTAAAACAAGATTATATCAATTTATTTTCGTCCATCTCCAAACCCTTTGATGTCACTGTAACAAAAGGGTTGAGACACATTTAATGGCTATTTTATTCTTCATTGGAGGGAATGTGAATTTAAGCCATAAAGTAATTTTATATAACGTGTGTTTCGCAGGAAGGGGAATGGAAAATGAAATCTGCAAAGTTTCTACAAAATTCAATTGTGATATAATGTAATGCAAAATCTGTATCTTACACACTCAAAGAGTATAACCAGAGTCGTTATGAAAGAATAAAATTAAACAAGGAGAAACTGATATCAATTCAGTAAAAAGTACTAGCAGACTGACCACGCTATTATACACACTCTAGAACACGAAAACGACATATTATAAAGAGTCTGTTCTTTATAAGAAAAGCTATTTGACTCTCCGTAACGATCCAAGGATAGTCTCATTTGGCCGGCTAGCTCCTTCTTAATACCTTGTGTCTAGCCAGTCGCTTAGAAACTTCTCCCCC
>NW_004797286.1:2573067-2580947 GCF_000002075.1 Aplysia californica | reverse complement strand
TGTGTGTGTGTGTGAGGCAGCGTGATGGAATCAGGCTCTCGTCAAAATAATCAAAGTGAAGAGAGCCTGATTCCACCACGCTGCCTCACATTATATACCCTGTCACATTTTTAAGTATACACTGTGTTGAATGAAAATAGCTAGTTTCACAAGGAGTCGGTATTCTTTAAAATTTCAGGAATACTAATTCAATCTATTTTTAAAACGAAAACACAACACCCACAATACAGAAAGTTAGCACAACAAGCTTATTCCCGACTTACAAGAGTGTGTGGGGGGGGAGGGGGGGTCCACAAAACTAACACGACCAGTAGTGCTTATGATGTCTTCTTGCATTGATGACAGCCTGACGTCGTCGCTGCATGGAATCAATCAATCGCTGCACTGCCAGGTGAGGGATGTTATCCCACTCTTCATGCAATGATCTCTCAAGTTGAGGAAGTGTCTGAAGCTGGTGTTGTCGCATGTTGTTCAACTCATCTCTGGTTTGTCTTGCCGTTTTGAAAACGATTCTGTAGATGTGGCAGGCGTATGAAAAGATCCTCTCTTGGAGTAGTTTTCTTCTCCCACGTTGGCGGTGTCGGTCCTTTCCTGATTTTGTTGTTTTCTCAGGATCCATTGTTTTGTACACAGTTCTTCGTGTTACTTTAAAACGTCTCGCAACAGTGGATACTGAGGCATCCCCGCGGATCATTCCAACAAGCTGATTTCGCAAATTTTCTCTTACGGAGTGCATCATGAAACGTAGACAAACACAAGTTTCATCACTGGCGAATTGTTACAAAAATGACAAGACGTTGATGTGTGCCTCTTTTGTAAACAAATCATTGACGTATCATTAGTAATTCGCAAAAAAAACACAAAACATGTAATACGCATGCAGCTACAAAACCACTCTCGCGTTCAGAAATCTGAAAACAGCTCACCAGTGACAGGTATATCACGTAATCAGTGTGTAAATTTGAAAGTAATTGGTTTTATTGAGCTTCAAAATATGTATACTTAAAAATGTGACAGAGTATAATATATATAGTACAATTTTGTACATTATTTATAAAGTGAGTGTGTGTATTTGTGTGCGTGCGTGAGTGAGAGAGAGTGTGTGCGTGTGCGTGCGTGCACGCTTACACGTGTCTGCGTCTGTGTTTGAATGTTAAATGCTTTACAGATCGTGGCTCTGTTCATGTCACAATGCATAACCTGTCTGCCACAGGCTTCTTGGAGAAGAAGCTACTACAGGATTAATGTGTTTGTACATGTGATTTCATCCAAAACAGATGAAACTGGAACAAAAAAAGCATGAAAAGTGCAAAGAGAGTAAGGAGAAGCGAAGTTAGAAATAGGGGCGGCAAAAAGACTCGGTAAAACAAGCATTAGGAAGGAAGTGTGAGTTCCTGAGTAAGTGGAAGCATAATAAACGTGTATGTACATCATGTATGAATGTGGGTGTTAAATGTTGAATATTATTTATACAACATGCTTGATCCGTAACATAGCATCATCTGCTGCGCCTCCCCGTCTCTTTTACGGTTATTTATATATCGTGGCAGTGTTGTGAAATTAATCCCCTAAATCTCTGTAACAGACAATGTAAAAACGTGACAGTGTAGTGTATTACCCAGATTTCGGATAAAATGAGATTGATTAAATTGATACACATTTTCTGTAGTCCGTAATGCTGAAGACCCTCCGAGTACAGGGGGATCCAAAGAAAAAGAAAAACAAAACATCAAAAACATTTTTTCTGAATATCTCGAACAAAGTTTGTAAGAGAATGTTGAAATTTGGAACAGACATAATTCATTCAAACATAATTGTTTGACACAAAAATATCATAAAGAATTTGACCCCAAGTGGGGTATTGTCTGGGAAGTTTTAGTTCTGATTCTCTACAGGTCCTAACTGATGAAACATCTCCATCCTCAACATCAAAGAGGCCTTAAAGACACTTTAACATTATTTCCTTACCTTGTGCCAAATTACGAATTAAGTGGTGGAGAGGCAATGTTCAATACAAAAAGCTCTCTGCTTTTTACTAATCTTAACCATGATCTCAGCAGGCAAAGGATCTTGAGAAAAACTATCTGCAAACTTCTGTAGGCCTGTTAGACTAGGGTAGCTTGCAATAAGGCTAGATCGTTGAGACTTTCAGTGGTAGGCCTAACGCAAACTGTTGCGTCATGATACAAAAAAAAAAACGGGGGCATAGCTGTAAATGGGTTGTGTTTTACGTACTTTGCAAAGAAAAACTATTATGTATATTTATGTTAACTGAATATCAGACAAATTCCTTTTGACTCCCAAAAACTATGTATTAATTTGAAATGCAAAAGTTCAGTGTGGAAGAAAATATTTACAAAAAAAGTTGTAAGCTATTTTCTTGCATCACCCTGTTTGTAACTGGAGTTATAGGTCGTGCATTTCGAAATGCACACCATATTGCCCGCGGCTTTTTTGTTTTGTTGTAAAAGATTCCGTAGAGTAATAATTCGTAGCTATAAACCTTTTATTACTTTGCCATAATACTAAACTAATGACATGCATGAGTTCTCGGATTACTGAAATATGATATTAGACACGGGATCCGAGATGAGAGATGGGAGAATACATTGATATTGACATAATAAAATTGATTGAAAAGTCAGACAGGGACTCAGAACGTTGTCCCACTAGATTTATACATTGGTATTATTTGTATTTCTCCTTATCAGAACTACAAAAAAGCTGCATATTGTTTAATGTTAACCGTTTAGCCTAAATCAGACTTTTTGAAAAGGTTCTAATCTATAAACTTAAAATGCTTTCTGGTGTGTTTGAATTGGATTGAGTGAACAGGTTTTTTTTAAGTGGGCATTCTTGAGTCACGATATCTCTTTTGTCGAAATAAGACTAAAGACAAATGTTTTGCACTTTAACGATGTGTACTCATATTCGAGCCAAGGATGTATGGCTTGCAGAATATTATGTACCCACGAATCTACGTTTTCAATTCTACTTTTAACGAAGGAAATGAGTTTGCAGTTAATTTGGTTGTTGTTGCTCCCAGACTCCCAGGGGACTTGGTACAATTTTGAAAGCATTTTTGAGAGTTTTCTATTTTTACACCTTCTCAAAGCCATGTCAAAGAGGCATCTTTCAACGTCCACAAAATGCAGTTTAATGCTATGGCCAAGTTTTACCATTTTCTCGCTTTTCATTATTCTCGATGAGAACAACATAACAACACAACAGAAACTAGAAGTTTTTAACTCTGGTGTAAAAATAGACTTACGTGGATTGCTTGCGGCACCGACGACATAAAGGATTTATTATTATATTATATATAATATTATGATATGTATTTATTTATGTATATATATATATATATATATATATATATATATATATATATATATATATATATATGTGTGTGTGTATATGTGTGTGTGTGTGTGTGTGTGTGTGTGTGTGTGTGTGTGTGGGTGTGGGTGTGTTTGTGTGAGTGTGTGTGTGTGGGGGGGGGGGGGTGTCACGACGTGGCAGAACCAGGCCATTGTCAATTTTTGGGCATGTGGAATTATTGGTATCATCTTAAATCTTGTTCAGCTGTCTTGCTATTAGTGAAAAAAAGCCATCTATCTTGAATAGAAGACAAGATATTTGAGATTGAAGAAGGTGGGGTCGCTTGGTTTCAAAGGTAGAATAAGGGTGAAATTGACCTCCAAAGTTTTGTTATTTCCTTAGCTTGATAGTCCATGAACACTGAAACTTACGTTTTTTTGTGCCTTTAACCAACGTCTTTAGGTAAAATACACCCAGAAATGTGTTCTTAATTTGATAACAATGGAGTTAAGCCCAAAAACAAAAATTCGATCAAATTTGCCAAACTCGCAGAAAAATGCCAGTTTCTTCAATTTCCTTATTTTGACGAGCGCCTGATTTTACCACGATGCCTCACATATAGAAGGGTCGGGCGGGACGTCTGACAAGGTTTCACACATGAAGAGAGTTACGGAACAGAAAAGGGCTAACGGATGAAAGAATTCCAGACCCCTTTGGCTGTCCCAGCATACCCGTTCCTGGGAGCAAAACAAAATTCGTCCTTCTTGATGGATGCTCGACTACATCAATCAAAGCTGAGGCTGAACAACAGCGGTTTTCGGTCTTGTAACCAGTGTCTGTTTCCCTGAGTTTCTCTGAAGATCCTTATTAAATCCAGAAATAACCGAATCCAACATTCAGCTTTAGAGGAAGACAGAAACATAGAAAAACATGGAGTGAGTGAAAAATATATTCTTTTGTCTCAGAACCACCACGTTGAAGAAACACTGTAATGTATAGCTAGAGATGTAAACGCAATATTTCGCACATATTTGTTTGCCTTAGAAGAATTGCCCACACTTCAATGCAGAAATATTTATGGAAAATTGAGACCAAACATGACAAAGTTGTTGTAAGAAGTCGTTACCTCTATTGAAGATATCCTATTAATTATTATGCTTGTGGTCTTCTGTAAGACAAAGTATTAAAGAAGTCACTTTCAGATATCGATGTTGGTTAAAGTTGATTTATTGTTTATTACTGTTATGAATACAGTGAAAGACAACAGCTCCAAATCTCCCATGTTTCCTTTTCTTCATACATTTTTGGAGTCACCTGCTATAAAGCATTGACGCCTTCATAGCGCCTAGGCATATTCCTTTAGAACCCTGGCAAGATAAAATAACGTTCGCCTACCTTACAACAGAAAAAAATGTTTTGCGGGAAAGTTTCACACAAACACTTTTTTTTCGCTTACGTTTACTGGATTTAGTTTGACACAAAACGTGAGAATTCATTAACAATGCTTGAAATGATATACTACGGCCATTTGCGTCTTGACGGTCGGTTTTAAATCAGTATGCATGAAATGTCGTTGCCTGGGTGTTAGACATAGACGAAGCATAACAATTATTTCTCTAAGTACTACTTCCTGCCATGCAGATCTTATCGATAAAATAGCAGCAAAAAGTTGGTGATTTCCAAAGCTTAACTTTCTTTGGAAACTGTAAATTTACATTGCTACGCTCTTTATCGACGCAGGCATTTTTTCCAGAAGAACATAAATGGCGTGGAGTCCAAAACAAAACACAAAATCGACAAAAAATTACCGAACTGTCGAAAAAAATATCCGTCTCTTAGATTTAATTCTTTTGACGAGCGCCTGATTTTACCATGACGCCACGCAAACATTATTCGCTTCAATAAAACTGTATTTCAATAACACAAGAAAAATGCTGAAACATGAAAATGCACTTTGGCAAGTAACGTATTAACAGGTTTATTTTTACAGATACTTCCTCATATTAACTGCTTAAAGTTTGTGAAAGCTGGTATTTTTAAAAAATATTGTTTTAAAAACTTCTTGTATTTTTGGCAAGTAGGATTCAAGCTCAGGGCCCAGCACATATCAAACAACCTATAAATCGCCCTTTCGCAACCAAGCAAATATTCATTAACTCACATACTTCCAAAAAAAAGGATCCTCTTATCATCTTTTTACGCGTTCTCTCTCGTTTCAATTCTGAAGCTTCCCTTTGTCTGTTCGAAGCGTAAGCAAAGTAACAGACAGAATAGACGGTAAATATTCCTTTGAAATGTTCAAGAAGAGGTTTTGAAAAGAGCTGTAAAGAAATTGCTTGCTTTTTCTTAAGCTCATAATTGTTTTATCTAATTCAAACAAACGTTTTTGAAAACATCCGACGTTGTACATTTTGGCAGGAAATTGTCCCGTTTACCGCTACGTTTTTAACTGCCAAGATATACGAGGTGGCGTAAATATTTTGCTGTCATTCGCACCGGGCTCGGATAAAACATAAGGATCAGTTGCGAGAGGGCTGGGGTGGGGGTGGCCGGAGGTAGTGGGTAGCTATAGGGAGAGATGAGCAAAGAGAAAGAATGGGAGGGCGTGAAAAGATGGACAGACAAACAGACAGACAGACAGACAGACAGACAGACAGACAGACAGACAGACAGACAGACAGACAGACAGACGAACAGATACACAGACAGACAGACAGAAAGACAGACACATACACACTCACACACATACACACACACACACACACACACAGGCAGACACTGACACATAGACACACAGACAGCGGACACATAGACAGACAAACATGACTTATAAGGACATACGCACACACACACACACACACACATACACACACACACACATACACACACACACACACACACACACACACACACACACACACACACACACACACGCACATGAACATGAACACAATCATGCACTTCAGGGAGGGGGGAGGGGAGTGAAGAAGAGAGAGAAAAAGAGTGAAAGTGTGTCAGAGAGAGAGAGAGAGAGATAGAGTGAGAGAAAGAGAAAGAGGGAGGGGGAGAGAGAGAGAGAGAGAGAGAGAGAGAGAGAGAGAGAGAGAGAGAGAGAGAGAGAGAGAGAGGGGGGGGGGGGGGAGAGATAACGATTAAGGCTTGTAAATGTTTTAGGGGATTACGAGAGGAAAAGATTGGGGTTAAGAGACAGGAGAGGAAAGGACTCAATACACAGAGTCCTTTAAAGCGCATTCCTTTCACTGCACCCCAATTTCCTGTCGTGATTTCTCTCTCTTCTATCAATGCAGCTTCACAAACACGATAGATCCCAACAGAAAGATCCTTATTCACTAGCACGTACGTGCTTGTGTCGTATGTACATTGGAACGCAAAAATGTAATTGCAATTGAATTTGCTAGAATGGCGTTTAAGCAACCCCCCCCCCCCCCCAACAAAAAAACAACAACTAACAAACCAACAAACAAATCCCAGATTCGTCTTCCGTATAAATAACTACAGTGTTTATGCTGACAGGAAATTTAAGTTACTAGTGGCCAAGATAGAATTGTCAATTTTCTTCTTGAAACAGGTTATGGGAAAATGTGAAATCCAGGGAGGGGGAAATAGAACTCCACACATAACAGCAGAATGAAGACATGACATCCGGAGAGATGGAGAAAGAGGTATAGAGAGTTTAGAAGAACTAAACTTGCGGATATACAAATCTTACAGAGAGAAAGGTAAAAAGAGGAAGATGTAGCATAAAAAAGGAGGGGGTGGTTGGGAGGGATCTGGTCAAGAAGCGTTCCATAGCTAGGGTAATAGCATGCATTGCATTACTATTTTGAAATGTCACGCCGCCAGACAGTGGGAATTGGATAAAGCAAGAACAGTGTAGTTCTTCATTGATACAAAGACTGGGTAGAACTTTTGGCAAAACTAGTCCAAACGTTCTGAATATGACACATACATCTTGTAACTCTAAATACGAAATTATACTTCCCATGTCGAAGACAACAATACATCTCTTAACACTTAACGGACAATGAAATTTGTCAGATTTTTACGGCAACAGATTGATTATAACAAAGAAGAGCAGTGTTTATTGTTACACTTGTCAGGTTCTAGCCGGCATAGAGAAATAGGTTACCAATGACACAGGCAGGAACAATTTGATGACACTTTAGTAACAAATTTGAGCTGCAGAGAATCCGTAAGGTTTCTTTGAGTAACGTCTTGCGCAATCTCAAACTCGGACCGTTTATGCAAGAACATTAACACATACAGCACTCTTGAGCAAATGTGACATAAATTCTAAATGTTTCAACCAATTAAAGCTGACATTTGGTATCTTGAGACAACCCATTTATTCAAAGTGCTTTTTATTTGGGAAATAACCCTCTCCAATATCACAGTCACAGTTCTACCATCCAACTACAAAGGAGATGAAAGCTGTAATGACCCTTGACATGAGTTCAGTTTGTTAAAGGCAACATTCCATAGATGAATTTTGATCAAACCAAAGGACATCTGTCAACTCCGAGGCAGATCTTAGCTTT
>NW_004797286.1:2565567-2570567 GCF_000002075.1 Aplysia californica | reverse complement strand
CAACTTTTGAGTCACCGTCCACGTACAAGGATTAACTAGTTCCAGGGTTGGATATCGCAACAAATGACTGAGTATAATAAGTATCTTCAGTCATGCTGTATAATCTCCTTCATTGTGAGGCTGCCAATATCAGAACTGTTCTTTACATTTTCTTAGAATGTTCCTTGCTCTTCTTTTCCATAATGTACACTTGCAACCCCCCCCCCCCCCCCCACAAACAATCCAATATACTGTCCTTGTTTTGTTAAGAGGGGATGGGCTACACCTGAAGGCTATCTTGCTTATTAAAGGACCCAATTTTACCAAATTTCCCACATAGAACAAGCATAGTAAGGTGTCTTAAAATCCGCAATCAAATTTGAGGAAAAAACTTTCGTTTCCATGGATATGGTAGCCATATTGGATTTTGTTGACATGTCTTACGTAGTGAATACCGCACTTATTGCTCATGGAAATTGTTTGGCTTGGGTTGCTTTGTTTTTTCCGACACGGATTAGTAATATGTGTATGAATTTTTTTCCGGAGGTCGTATTCAAGTTTGCAAAAAATCCGTGAAAATCCAGACTCCAGACACCACCTAAATAAAACTATTCCATATAGATCTGTCAAAAAGTCAAAAACAAAACTTTTAGTATTACACCTTCTCTTCGTTCTGTGAAAATTTCATGAAGATTACATGAATAATGGTGGAGTTATTTTTTTTTAAGTATAAAAAAAAATCACGTTTTGAGAAAACGGCCGATAAAGAAAAATAAGATATTCCCTTTGTGAGAAATGGTGGTGACAAACAAGCGCGGTATGGGTCGAAATATGTTTTCGGGGGTTCTTTTTCGATGAAATAGTCGTAGGAGGGGCTGGGGAAGCTTAAAACGCCTACAACTCAAATCCCATAATTTTGAGCCCAATCGGAACTTTGGGGGTGTACCCCCGCCCCTCCTCAAATTGGTTTAAATCAAAATTCGGTTAAAATGTCTATATAACAAGTTACAACAGCGTTTATAACTATAATATAAAATCGTTTGTGTCTACGTTTTTGATGTGTTTTATCACACTTAGGAATTACAATGTTAAAGTGCTATTCATCTAGAAAACGAGAATGAACTACCTTTGTTTTTTATGTAATGTTCCCTCCTCTCCCTCCTACCCCCCCCCTCTCTCTCTCTCTCTCTCTCTCTCTCTCTCTCTCTCTCTCTCTCTCTCTCTCTCTCTCTCTCTCATCTTCGTTAAACTGAGCTCTCTAAATTATGATACTTAACTCTTAGATTTCCTATCTGGGCATCATTTCCGGCTTACATTTCCCCACAAGCAAAGGAACACTATACGATGAGCAAAACACTTTATGTTGACACAGCATAATAATAATATGACATAGTGACATAGTCCCGTAACAGTACCCATGGCTTTTATTTGGAGGATATTATGATGGCGAGACAGACAGGACAAAGTGAAAAGCCTCACACTGCAGCAGTATCGCTATATTATGGATCATGACACTTTTAATTGTTTCTGCCCTGTTAAATGCGTTCTCATCGCTGATTGTGCTACGCCAAGCGCACTAACCACCTTCATTAATAAAGTGTAGGCCCGTATAATGCCCAATATAATATTCTAGTAATGCCAAAAGTATCGTTGTCAATCATAAGCACTGGTAAATACTTGAGATCGTGTGATCACTCTTAATCTCGCCAGGTAATAATTGCTATTGCACGAAGAATGTTTTGTGTGTGTGTGAGTGAGTGTGTGTGTGTGTGTGTGTGTGTGTGTGTGTGTGTGAGTGAGTGTGTGTGTGTGTGTGTGTGTGTGTGTGTGTGTGTGTGTGTGTGTGTGTGAGTGTGTGTGTGTTTTCTATTGGCAGTTGTTTTCGGGGTTTTTGCTTGTTTCAGAAAAATATTGCTTTATCATTTTCCTTGCTTCGTTTGAGTTCACAGGGTGCAGAAAATTCAACAAACGTGGGTTGTTGTTTTTAAGTTTGTAAACAGGTTAGTCCGAGACGGCTGTTTTCAGATTGTAAAAAGATATTTGCTCATTTTTGGTCTGAGCTTCTGTGTTTGTTCGGCTATATTTGGAAGTACGAGATGTCGTCTTGGTGTTTGCGTGTGGTTTAATAGGATTATAGATGGCACGACTCAAATTACAAAAATGTCAGGAAAGGATTCCAAGCCTCAGCAGCCATTTTGAATTATGGCTTGCTCTATCCGTAGCACTGCGTCGGTACCAACAGGAGAGCGTCTCTTCACTTGCATGCTACACGCGTGAGAGATACAAAATCACGTGAAAATATCATCGCATTGGAGTGGACCAAACATGCAAAAGTTCATAGTACGTAATACGGGTTCTGAAAAAAATAAGAGGATTCTTGTATGTTCTACCACCTTTTTTCGAATGTATTTGGTGTCATTGTTGTTGTTACCAGTAGTGCTGGTGTTGTTTTGTTTTTGTTGTTGTTGTTGTTCTTCTTCTTCTTCTTTTTCTTCTTCTTTTTCTTCTTCTTCTTCTTCTTCTTCTTCTTCTTCTTCTTCTTCTTCTTCTTCTTCCTTGCTTTCTTATTTTTTGGTATTGTACTAACAATTGGCAGATAGCAGTTTACGAAAAGGTTTGTCTTCTTTGTAAGCAATTCTGTATGAATCTTTTCCTTTAATTCAGTTCGGACAGTACCGATGCTGAAACTAACATTTTGATAAACGGAAAGCCACAACATATCACGTTGCCTGTCATACCTGTCATACAGTGAATATGCCCCCACGTACTATGACCAAGCCCTTGGCAATGTTGCAAAAGGGCCACATAATATATCTAACAGTTAACATCATGTCAATTTAAAAGGCAAAATGAACCACACCACCCCCTAGAAAACAGAGGAAAGTCGGCCTATATTTGTCGTTTACTTTTAATATTCTAAAATTCTAAAATGTTCCAGTTTTTAAAAAGTTATTGATAGGGGTATTTGTCTACCAATACCTCTGGTCTACTAATTCAATGTAACTTGACAGATCCCTGAAGAGTCCCGCATGGACTAAGGTCGCGTAACACAGCGCAGACACTGAAAATCTGTGACGATGTCATGAGGCAATCAATGTACACTACACAGGTTTAGACGCCGAACCCGCCTTCTCTGTGGTCTGTCCGTTGTCGCTTGTCTACTTCACTTCTTTTGTCCCAGGAACTAATGTAGTTTTCTCGTCAACTTCTTGCACTCTCGAGGTTTTGGTTTTCTCAAGTTGTGAAATCGCCCCGTTATCATTCTGCCTTTATCTCGATGTTCCTCCTCCCCCCCGCCCCCGGGCCTCCCCACCCACCCATCCACCCTTTAGTAATGCCACTCCTTCTTCCACCACTTTGTCCCAGGCATTTTCTGCCTTTTTCACGTTACATGATAAGTCCTTCCTCGGAATTCTTAGATCTATATTTAAGTAAAACCTCACAACAAATGTTCCTTCACAGCCAGGCAAGCCATTAACAAATCTGACCCATAGCTTCGGGTGAAACTGGGGATTTCCTACGCCATGACGTTTGGTTTTTTGTTTTGTTTGTTTGAGGGTTTTATCGTGACGACGAAACAATCGTAATTCGTGCAAATAAAAAGAAACGTGGTGTACAAATTAGCGTGTTTATATACAGGTTTCTTTTAAAATTACAATGACGTTGCCAAGAAAAATGCAATCTGACTCAATTGAAATATATAACAATTACGCTATTTCCATGATGTTTCTTTTCCTCTAATCCCAAGAGTGTATGGATAACTAAACAGTTCGCTGTATGTGGATGGCTGTTACTCGTTACTGCTTTCAAACAACAGTTAAGCTTTATCTGACGCGAGAAAAGTAGAGGCAAGTGCAAACGAGGCCAGCAGTTCCTCTACAGGTTAAAATAGCAGTCGAATTCAGAATGTGTATGTTAATTATAATATTATTATAGCCAATTACTGCGTGGTAACACAAACAATACCAAAGAAACAGTGGTGTATTATCAGACATTGGTTTTTGTGTTTTGAGCTTTGTCTTCTTTTTACTTGTAGAAACTTAAACGCTTTTGTCTTTAAGTGCAGTTTCTTTTAAAGGGATACCCTCTTTTGTTTTGAGGATTTCTGTCCGTTAAGATTTTTAGGGTACATAATAACTGAGATGGACTGATAATGACAAGGCTATGATATTTTTAGAAGGACGTGGTCTTGAATAGAGCAGGGTGACATTTATATCTGAAGTCAGCAATACAGAGTGCTTTTGTTATGTATTTTTATTCATGCCCGAGTACGTAGAGATTTCAAATACATGCACTGAGCTTGTGGTTATTGATCGTAGTTAGAAATGGCAATCCTCCGAAACTTTAAGCTAATAATCATTCAAAATCTTTCAACTAGTGATTTGAGAGGAGTTTTATTTTTGTTAAAAATATCTTTATCGTTTTGCTCTCTCTTTATCTGAGGTTAGTTTCAATTTCTGACAACTGAATTATGATCTTTTCCTCCCTACAAAGAAAATAATAATAGATTGTCCGTCAGTGTCTGACAATGACCAACGGGTCTGCAGAGGAGCATAGCAATGTTCTTTTAGGCAAAATGGAAGAAATAAAGATTGAGATGACGTGCGACTCCAGTTGTAAACAATGAGACCAATTCTGGCAGAGCTTAATCCCTCAAACCAGTCATTAGTCGAGTGCTTTACTTTCTTTTGTGAAGATGTCACTGGTTAAGTTTTGGAATACTAGCTGGAGACGCCATCAGCTGTCTCTTTCACTGATTGAGGTCCTAAAAGTCTTTATTATTTTCACCAAACCAGTCCTGGTGGTAGCAATGGCTGGGAAAACTGATTGTTCGGCATACATACACACACAAACAAACATACGCACAAACACACATACACATACATGCAACACACACACACACACACACACACACACACACACACACACACACACACACACACACACACACATACACACACATACACACACACACACACATACACACACGTACGAACTTACACACACATGTAACACACATA
>NW_004797286.1:2561450-2564026 GCF_000002075.1 Aplysia californica | reverse complement strand
ATCTATCTATCTATCTATCTATCTATCTATCTATCTATCTATCTATATATATAATTCACCCTCTAACGTGGAAACAAATATAGATAGATCAAAAGAGAGAGAAAGAGAGAGAAAGAGAGAGAAAGACAGACAGACAGACAGACAGAGAGGAGCAGAGGGAGAGAGAGAGGGAGAGAGAGAGAGAGAGAGAGAGAGAGAGAGAGAGAGAGAGAGAGGTGGGGTGGAACAGAGAGAGAGGGGGATATCAGAGGGAGAGAGATGGGGGACAGAGAGAGAGGGGGAGAGAGAGAGAGAGAGAGAGAGAGAGAGAGAGAGAGAGAGAGAGAGAAGAGGGGGGGAGGGAGGGATAAAGAAAGTTAGATGTTTTGTTGCTTGGACTATATTCTTCGCCTTTTCATGTATCTTTTCCGTCTTCATGTGTGTCTAGTTGCAGCCACTTCCCTGGGGTAATTTTGTCGTATTTCGTTTTCGTAACATCCGTTTTGAAAACATATTTCAAAATGTAGCCCTAGGCTGTCAGGTAAAACACTTTTTAAAGAATTGTCAGCCAAAAACTTTCAAACTTGATAGAGACAGAGAGAGAGAGAGAGAGAGAGAGAGAGAGAGAGAGAGAGAGAGATTAAAGTATCGAGAGAGGGAGAGAGAGAGAGAGAGAGAGAGAGAGAGAGAGAGAGAGAGAGAGAGAGAGAGAGAGAGGGACAGAATTTGAGAGGGAGAGGGAATTAGAGGGAGAGAGCGGATGGGTGGGATTGAGAGAGAGAAAGAAGCAGACTGAGAAGGAGCCGAGCTTGGCAAAAGAAGGGAAAGGCGGAGGCAGTAATTTCCTGCCATTGAGGGTTCTTTTCTAGATTCCCCAAAAGAATCAGAAATCTTCAGCAATTTAGAAAGTTGAGAACTGTATTCGTCTTTCATACGGACTATCTTCTTAAAGGAAGCATTCAATAAAGAGAAAGTCAGAGTAAAAGGAGGAAAAGTTGGAGAAATAAGAGGAACAGTTTAGCAAAACATTCAGTACTATAGATGGTCGGTAGAACGCCACGAAAAATAAGTACTATTTGAATGTTTAGAGAATCATGCTGGGAGCAGAAGGGGTAGACGCAATTTCCATAATGACGGAAGCTCTGTGTGTTCAAATATCTATTGAGCCAGAGGAGGAAACGTCCAATAACTGATCACGTCTCTGAAAGCCCAAGCAAGGCAGCCTGGCCCACAACCAGTGCTACTCCATTTTGTTCCACAAAGGAGAGGGGGCTGTTCGATTGTACGTTGGCAGCACGGAAGAACATCATTTGATTATGTTGCCAAAAGACCAATATGTTCTGGGTTGCTTTGAACAAATTTGAGGCTGCTCCAGTGCCCATGCTTGTGATGTATTGGATTGGTGGCTAGATAAAAAAGAAAGCGATACTTTTTGGTCGGGTTTTTTTGTAGCTTTTGTTGTTATTGTTGCTGTTGTTGTTGTTGCTGTTTTTGTTGTTGTGGTTGTTGTTGTTGTTGCTGTTGTTGTTGTTATGTTGTTGCTGTTGTTGTTGTCGTCGTTGTCGTCATCGTTGTCGTTGGTAGCTTTTTTCTTTTTCTTTGGAGGGGGGGGGGGTGATGTTAGTGTGTGGATGTCAAATTTGATAAGTGTCAGACACGTCGGGACTAACTGAACAGTTATCAACGTTTGACGCTTTTGGTTTTGGGTATGTTTATTTGGAAGGATTTTTGTTTTGTTTGGTTTGGGATTTGTTTGTGTGGGTTTTTTTGGGGGGGGAGGGAGGGGGGATGAAAAGTGCGTGTTTGGGGGGGGGGGTGGAAGGGAAGGTGTCTTCTTTAGTCTGCAAAAGGTTTGTAAATGGGATCAATATAAAATGTATGACGTGAGCTGTGGTGTATGGCCACTAGATTTATATATAGCAGTAACACTGAAAAGATTTTGGAGGACCGGACTATAGTAGAGTGCTACCCACCGGCAGGCAAAAATAAATGAGGTTATATCTTTGTAAGGTTAGTAATCACAGTGACGAGAAATTAGTTGTTGTTTTTTTTTATTATCAGGCTCTGGAGAAGGGGCATGAGCTTTCTAGTATAATAATTGGCTCCCTTTTTTCATTTCCTGGTTCCTTTTTTTTTCAGTTTCGAATTCTCAAGTTCTCCTTCTGACGTGTTTCCCTGCGTAGTTTCCCACTTGCCGGTGAGAAAGGATAATTCTCTCTTACGTGCTAGTTATCAAGTTGCAAACGAAAGAAAATAACCAAAACAGTAGGTTCCGGATCATGCTCAATTGAATGGGTTACCTAAGCTGAGTGCTGCTAATTGCGATTCAAGCTTTGTTGGCTTTAACTTATCTCTTGCTTGCACGAAGGATACATCTCAACTGTGAAGAACTGTGTCTTCCACATTTCGAAATAATATCGTTTATGTACCCCCCCCCCAAAAAAAAAATCCTCTCTCTCTTTCTCTCTCTGTCTCTCTGTCTCTCTGTCTTTCTGTCTGTCTCTCTCTCTATCTCTCTCTCTCTCCCTCTCTCTCTCTCTCTCTCTCTCTCTCTCCCTCTCTCTCTCTCGTCTATCTATCTATCTGTCTATATATCT
>NW_004797286.1:2556450-2558950 GCF_000002075.1 Aplysia californica | reverse complement strand
CTTGGTAGAATCATCATTTCGCATCCTCACTGTGGAAGACACATATTATGACACACTAGCTCATTTCTTTGAATCAGTTTTTTATTTTAGGTGGAGGTGCTCAGTTGGTTTTTTTCCTGTATCTGCTGCTGAAAAATCATGCTAAAGTTATTTCATTTTTAACTCATGGTCTTTGCAGGTTCTACACGACTTCTGCAGTTTTGTTGTGTTTTGTATTGTTTTTTGGGGATGGTTTTATTGTTCTTCTTGTTAGTATGATCTATCCATCTATCTATCTATCTATCTATCTATCTATCTATCTATCTATCTATCTATCTATCCCTCTATCCCTCTCACATTAGTGCTTGTTCGGATGGTGTAAAGCGGTTATACTGTAAATTGACACTGCAATAAGAAATGCTCTGTCTAAAATTCAAACTGGAGGTTTCATACTTGCAGGCATTTTGATTTATCTTCGATCACCTTATATCTCTGTTGTATTTCCCTTCATCCGTCACTTTTTTCTATTGGTCTGGCTGCTTGTCTCACAATCTGTCTGTTTGCCAGTCGTTCTCTCTCGCTCTTACCGCCAACCCCTCTCTCTATCTCTGTCTCTCTCTGTCACTGTCTCTGTCTCTGTCTGTCTGTCTGTCTGTCTGTCTGTCTGTCTGTCTGTCTGTCTGTCTGTCTGTCTGTCTGTCTGTCTCTCTCTCTCTCTCTCGCTCTCTCTTTCTCTCTCTCTCTCTCTCTCTCTCTCTCTCTGTGTGTGTGTGTGTGTGTGTGTGTGTGTGTGTGTGTGTGTGTGTGTGTGTGTGTGTGTGTGTCTTCCTCTCTGTATTTCTATCTCTCTTTTTCTCTTTCTCTATTTTATCTTTTTTTTTTTGTAAGTATTTATACATGACTCATTCATTCTCTCTCTACGTATCTTTCTCTTTCTCTCTCTCTCTCTCTCTCTCTCTCTCTCTCTCTCTCTCTCTCTATCTCTCTCTATCTATCTATCTATATATCTATCTATCTATCTATCTATCTATCTCTATCTATCTATCTCTATCTATCTCTCTCTCTCCTATTCTTTCTTTCTTCCTATATCTCGTTCACATTGTGTTTATGAGTATGTCGTTGAGTGTGTGCCTGGGTTTATATGTAAAAACATGTTTACGTGTCTTGTAAGTTGCAATTTTTTTCTTACGTTTTCGTTGTTTATAGCCCTGCTTTACTTCCGTTTCACAGCATACATCACAAAGTGCGTGTTTTTTTCTGCAGCCTAAAAAACCAGAGCTGCCGTTTAGATGTTGGATTTTTTGGTTGATTTTTTCCTTCAATCAGCTGTGGGCACATTTTTCAAAAAGCACTCAGATTTCGAGTAAAACGTCGCTTGGCCAGCACAAACTCTTTTTTTCTTTCGGATATGGGAGACGCAGAATATTGAACCACCTGCATCTGAATACACACAAGAATTCCCCCCCCCCCCCCTTTTCCCATTTTTGTGTTACCTCCACAATTTCCTTTTTGGCTGCTGTTGTGGGCTTTTTAGTCTTTTTCTTTTACCCTGGAGCGCACACTATAATGAATTTGTTTTGTTTTTGTTATTATATTCTTTATCTTACCTCAAACAATCATCTGCCCTGCTTTGGACAATAACCGTTGTACGCATGCGCTTGCCAACGGAAAGAGGCCGCGGAGCCGTTATTTTCGTACTTGGCGCTCTCCAAATTTATTGCAGCGAGTGATGATAAGCAGGCCGCGCAATCCTTAAGGATCCTTTTATTATCCTGGTTGTTTCTTCGCCCTCCGTCAAACTCGTTCTGAGCTGGAATATTCTGCAGATTGATTGGTGCTCCTCAGATGCAATAATCTCCTGGCCAGAGCACAGTGCAGGCCATGTATCATGGTGAACCACCCCACCCCACCCCACCCCACCCCACCCCACCACCACCCCCACCCCCACCTGCCCTGTTAGAGGAACGCACGATTTGTTTGCCTGTCTTCCCATGACAAGCCCGACGAATGGGGCACATCACTGGAGCGAAATGACAAATTTGTTCTTCCTCATGGAAAAAAAAGGAAGAGGTATGAAAATACGGATGCAACGGGATGGTTAGGTTGGTTGTTTGGGATGTGGGGGGGGGGGTTGTCGTGATACTCGAAATAAACAAACAAACAAACAAACATACATAGATACATACATAGATACATACATACATACATACATACATACATACATACATACATACATACATACATACATACATACATACATACATACATACATACATACATACATACATACAAAGAAGCGGCACAATGTGTCACAAAAATATCTGCCTGCTGTACCCATCCTTTCTCTCGAGCTACTCTTTCTTAATCCGTCTCTCATCTCCCCCCCCTCCCCCTGCGCCCCCCTCCCCCTCACAGCATTCTCTCTCTCTCTCTCTCTCTCTTCTCTCTCTCTCTCTCTCTCTCTCTCTCTCTCTCTCTCTCTCTCTCTCTATCTATCTATCTATCTATTTCTCTCTATTTC
>NW_004797286.1:2550478-2555953 GCF_000002075.1 Aplysia californica | reverse complement strand
CTCTCTCTCTCTCTCTCTCTCTCTCTCTCTCTCTCTCTCTCTCTCTCTCTCTCTCTCTCTCCCTCTTTCTCTTTCATCTATGTCTATCTAACTCCCGCTTCTTCTACTCGGGTCTGACATGGCACCTTGAAACAAGACAGAGTCAAGACGCTAATCAATACTACAGACAGTCACAAGCAGATGGTCTCGAGGAATTGAGAAATTAATTCGGCTCAGATGACAACTGACAGCTTTGTCGTGCCGACATGTCCGTCCAGGCTTGAAAGTACCGTTCCTCTCACCCAAATACCATATTAGTCGGGTCAGCCCACGGTGAAGTTCTTTTCTCAAGTATACATTGCAACAAGAAATAAAAGTATTACGTCCTGAGCGTATGGATTAAACTTTTGAAAATCCTCCGGCATCATAATATACAGTTTTTGAATGTCGTCCCAGGGGAATTCTTTGCCTGGAATTGACCGTATGTAAAATTCGTTGCTCCATGAGCTGATTTTCAGCCTTGCTCAATTTTATGGAGATTACTCCTTGCTTCTTGGTGGATCCCATATCTTACAGAATAGCAATGATGAATAATTAATTTGTTGGAATTGGCACCACGAACTGGGCCATAATTGAGACATGTCTTAAGAGGACAGGCCCACTGACATTTTGTACCGCCGCCGAAGAGAGTAAAATCGTCAGCATTGACTAGCATGAGCACAATTTAATGTCGAAAGTCAGATTATTAATATTGGATGGTATTATTCTATTTTTAAAATTCTTATTGTCTGATTTTTTTTAAAATGGTACCAATTTCTGTTACCCGTGAATGGGGCGGTTGTGATTGTTTGTGGGAGTTTTTTTTTGTCGTTAATTTTTGTTTTTCAAAGATTTTTAAGGGTTTAATCTATTTACTTAAAGACGGACACATTACTTAATCTTTTCTTCCTTCAGCATTTTCCCCCAAGAACGGAATCGTAACCCTCTAAACAAAACTAGGCTTTTATAGCTGTCAGGTTTCCCAGATAAAGGTCTCCCAGACAGGGATCCGTTTTAGCGCGTCTCTCCCGAAATGCGTAAATTGGTGTTTATGAATTCGAAGTTCATTGCTGCCATTTCCCCCCAATTTGTTCAGTCTCAGTCTGTTACCGTTCAGGGACGTCCTTCGGATCTAGGCCATGATTTATATTTGCCCTTATCGGTGGGAGAAAGAGTTACATACTGGACAGAAAAATTACCTGATACCCATTATCTCACAATGTAATTATGTAACCGTTTCTTTGGCTAGACAGTATTTTTAGTATGGAGCTTTGATAAAGGATAATGTACAACTTTACATAAATGAAGACTTTGATAGCGAGATTGCCAGCCGAGGGGAAAAGAAAGTGGTGCCACAAAGAAAGCATTACGAGGGAGAAAGAAGGAGTGAACGGGACTGAAAGGGTAAGGGTAACAGAGGTGAGACAGCATAAAGATGTTTGATGAAGAACAGATGTGTTTTGCAAATAATTCAAGACAAAATATACACATGAAATAGACCTTTCTAATGATTTTGATTTGAAGTTGTTTCTGATGTTATTGCTGTTGTTGTTGTTGTTGTTGTTGTTGATGTTGTTGTTTTTTATTGTTGTTTTTATTGTTGTTGTTACTGCTGTTTTTGTCTTCATTGTTATTGTTGCTGTTGATCTTGTTAGTATTATTTATCATTGATAATTGTTGCTGTGGTTGGGAATGATTTACTGATGATATTCCCAGCTGTAACAACTATTGCTCATGCTCCTGTCGTAGGCTCTATATAGCCTAGAGGTGTAAACAACTACTATTGATTAAGATGGCGATGAAACAATCGGGTTTGCAAAGGAAGACCTCCTGTGCTCCAAACAAAGCCCACGCAGTGGTGTCCTGTCATTTAACCCCCTGGTACAGGATATCGTACAGATCTAGATATATTGATTACATATTTCGTTTAACATCTTGGCCCATAGCACACATCCTCACCTACAGAAAAACCGAAAAACCACACTGATCTGCAAATATGACTTCAGGTTTTCCTTTGGTGAGTGACACCTAAAATGTTGGGGTAGTGATGGGCACCTTGAAAGAGTTAGGGTGTAAATTGCCACCAAGAATATGTATATCAATTTGTTTAAACGCCTGCAAACTGAAGACAATTCCCATTATTTAGATTCTAGCTATATAGCATATACATACCAAAAGTAGCCAAAGGCCGCACTCTAAGAAAATTGACAATTAAATTAGATTCCCGTAAAGTGTTGCTCTAATTAGATCAAGCTTTAGGTAAAACGACATTTCTTATAAGCAGGGATGTGTGAGGCATCGTGGTGAATTCAGGAGCACGCCAAAGCAATGCAATCTGAGAAATAAGCATGTTTCCTCCAGCTTGGCAATTTTTATCGGATTTTGTTTTTTTGGCTCAACACCTATTAGATCTAGATCTATATCCATTATAAAAACATATTTGCCTACTCAAAATATGAAATTGGCAAGTTTTACCGAATTTTGTTTGTTTGTTTGTTGTTGTTGTTGTTGTTGTTGTTTGCTCGTCACCTATTAGATCTATGTCCATATAAAAACATATTTCAATACTCAAAATATGCAATTTTTGCTGTTTTCAACGGCTCTCATGTTCTTGAAGTTACATAACTTCGGCGGCCATTTTCTCCCTAATTTTACCCCTGAAACCAGGCGACCGCAACCTCCTTCATTCGCAAATATCTCGACTTCTGTTCCAGATACAAGGTTATTTTTTTATCATTATAAGCAAGGCAAATGAGTAAGCTTTTTGATCATACCAATAACTAAACATGCCCAAAAATTGACGAGCGCCTGATTCCACCACCCCATGTCACATATGGGAGTGGTAGGAAAGTTAGTGTCTCGTTAGTTGCTCACCTCAAGGCTTCTTTCAACCAGGAGAAGAACAGGAAGAACGATATAATAATAATAATCTCCTAAACGTAGAGGGGGGGTCACTACATCTTCAGAAACTCTTCATCATGTCCTCACTCATCCTTTTTTTTTTTGGTGTCTATTTGACGTTTTAATTAGCGGTTTCTTCAAGATGAGAAAAGAAAATCGTTTACCGTTTGCCTGTCGGAAAGACGCTTGTCACGATAAAGATTAATTTAAATTCTCATATCGTAATCCTAAATCGCCGAACACAATTATTATTTTCTTCGTTCCCTATTTTCTTTTAATGTGGGCGAGGGGATCACTATACATTATGTGGTTTCGTTGTTTTACAATAGAACAGGCTCCTCAAAACTCTAACTCCTGAACGCAAGTAATTTTTTTTACAAATCTACGACATGCCAAGAGGCGCAACGCGAAAAAAGAACAAGGAAGGATTTAAGTTTTACTTCTTTATTGCAACTCTAAAAAGTTTTAATAAGTGTTTGCAATACAAATAGGTCATATAGATGTCATCTTAAAACACAACGTTTACCAGTTTGTGAGAGTCTAAAGAGCCAAATCAGCAAATAATGGTTTGATTAATGAGGTCTTCCTGGATACACTTTGTTCTTGCCAGGTCTTCCCGTCTCTAGAGTCACACAGAAATGTCAAATGTGGGCCTGCTCTCTCGGGGGTGCAAATTTTTTTGTTGATTTCAGCTATCACATTCTCAGCTTCATTTCCGCTGGGGAATTCCTCAAGGCCAGTTTGCTAGACAAAGAGCAATTCTCGCCAAAATGCAGTCCGGCAAGTTGCTTTTAGGACATACAACGTCTTTTGTGTAGAGAGCAATATTTTGGAATTTCGGAAGCTTTATTATTTTTTGTTCCCTTTAGAACTGCCTTTCTATTTACGGAAAAACGAAACTATCTAGAATTACAAACCGATGGTGTAAATGTCATTACATAATATTTTTAATTAACCGGATAATACACGTTCGTAGGTTTGCTTTTCGTTTCTTTTCTTTCAAAGAAAACGTCAAGATCGAAAATCAAGAAAACTAAACAAGATGTTCCTTGGAAATGCATCAACTCAAATAACTTGAATTTGATACTCAGTGCCCCCTGACCACTTTAGCTGAAAAAGATGGCTATTGAAGGAGCAATCGACAAAAACAATATGGAAGACGGAAACCATTCACTAGTCATTTGCCGTAACACCTGTGTAGAGTAGATCAACCAACCAGCATGCCGTGGCGGCGGATACAACAACACCTTATACGGGGTGCCCACTACAGGTGGATCGGGCCGATCGCCCGACGCCCGACCGCCCGATTCCATCCGTAGTGGGCACCCCGTATAAGACCTCCGCTGCAATTTTTGTTAGAAAACAAAACATCACTGATATTAGCTTTATCGTATTTCTTACAAGCATCGGTTCGGCAAACGAACAAAAAAAGTGTTTACTGTAGATTAACGAACATATTTATTGGCTAACACAGATTAGAGTTCAGCAAATCAGACATTTTTGCTTTGAGACATGCATCATTCATTGGGTGGGAGGGAGGGGGGGGGTGTCGGTGTCGGAAAAAGAGTTTACTAGACCTAGTCACATAGCACAATTATCTTAAATGTGACAGGACAACTACATTTTTGTAACTCGTAAAAAGTAGGAGGAATTTAATCTCAAAGACTTCCTTTATTTCCAGTATGCCAATGTTCAGAATGTCAGTGGAATTAAGTTAGAATAAAGGTCTCTGAAGCAAATGGTTTAGACTTGTACGTATGGTAATAATAATATTATGTGGGCAATATTTGGAATATTTTTAACTATAAAAAAACAAAACTTTAGTACCTGAGGGAAGGGAGAGTGGGGTTGCAGCCCAGGTTAAAAAGAAGAAATTGCTTTGAATTTGTAGTGTAGAGCTAATTTCATCACTTACAGACACGGGACAAGTTGCTTACTTAACCATGTTACCAAAATATTTTTAACATGTCAGAAAAATGGCTAAATATCTTGAGTGAGTGCACAGTCAAAATTTCTGGCAGTATTTCATGTTTGTGTTTTTTTCTAGGGTTCCACTGACATTCAAACTCTCTGAAGAATAGTTTACAGACACTCCTATCTGTTCGATCGCACTTAGTGGGTAAAAGTATTACTCTACGGATTTGCCAGAGACCTACGTAAATCCCCAGTGTTCATGATGGGTCACTGTATTCTCAAGTAGCACCGCACTCCCAACTCCACTAGTACTAGTAACTAATCTTGAAAACACCAGATCGACTCGTTTTGTTATACCAATGAATAAATGTCGCAGTAAAACAGGATGTTCATACTTCTGATGAGAATTTCTCTCTGTTTCGTGGCGTTGCGTGAGGCAGTAGAAAATCCCCTGTGACGTACAACCGTGTGAGCTTTCACGTGCCCAATGGAAATGTTGTTAAGGGTAATGAAGAGACTACAAAATTCAGTGCGACCCGCTATACTCCAGGAAAATTGCAAACATCATCAATAATATCTCAATTTCTCTCTTTCCATCTCGTTTTCTGTTTCCTCTCTCTCTCTCTCTCTCTCTCTCTCTCT
>NW_004797286.1:2546696-2549253 GCF_000002075.1 Aplysia californica | reverse complement strand
AGTAGTAGTAGTAGTAGTAGTAGTAGTAGTAGTAGTAGTAGTAGTAGTAGTAGAAGTAGTAGTAGTAGGAGGAGGAGGAGGAGGAGGAGAGGGAGGATCATCATTAATATTATAACTGCTTTTATATTTATATAGGGATATATCCATTCTCAGAGCATACCGTATGCGCTTCACGTCTATGGTTACCCCCGCAGACCCAAGAACACTCTGAAACATTCTCGGCTTCCAGGGAAGCATACAGAAAGAGTGTGATTACGTAATGGGTATTTTGGCATCAGCTCTTCGGGGATTGTTAGAATCTTTTCTCCTAAAATACTGTACAAAAGAATTGCACAACCCAACAAATGAAACAACTATTGTTCAGAGTCAGCTTGAATGGCAATTCAAAAACCCACCGACTCCAATATAATCAAGAACAGAGGGTGGTGAGGAGATGAAAATCAATGAAGAAATTTTAAAAGACGTCTAGCACCGGATTACAGTTGTCGCCGGCAATACCTCAAATGCCATGGTGACAATTTCGAGACAGAATAATAATCGTAATCTCAATTAACAACGTTTGCCTCAATTTCTACTCTAAAAGCAGCCCAGGAGTCTCTAGTTCCCCGCGGCTGTTTGCAATTTGTAACGTCACGCCTCGATTTGTTCGTCTAAGCCAAGTCTTAGACACTAAGCTCAGATCAACAAAATTGGTGAGAGTGGGGGAGTCAACCATCCTATATAATACAAAATGTTTAACTTTTTGGAAAAGGAATTTTAAAATAGAACTGATTGTATTTTGCAACTGATTTACTGCTATACGTTGGTTCAACAATTTGTTTGTTTGTGTGTGTGTGTGTAAAGGGGGGGGGGCTACTGCTGTTGTTTTTGTGGGGGAAGGGGCGGTTGTCGCTGGGTTTTTGTCCCGCAAACAAGTTGCATGCCTTTTGTAAAGCTACTGTCTCACTCTCCAACTGATGTGTATTGTGTGCTAACGACGTACAAATTGTGCTTACTAAGCTAGTATGTACAACTATACTTCATTCTTATAAAGCCTACGTCTGTGTACTCTTATACTTTCACCTTATAAAGTCTTAGTGTATTACTAAGACTTATAAAGCATAATGTGAACTACTATACTTCCGACTTATAAAGCCTATGTGTACTTTTATATTTCGATCTTATTATATTTACCGCTATACTTTCATCTTATAAAATCTATACGTTTATCTTATAAATCTGTGTGTATTATTATATTTACATCTTTAAAAGCCTTTGTGAACTTCTATGCTTCAGTCTTATTGAGTCTATGTGTGTTGCTGAGCTGTAGTCTCATGTCACTTATGTGCACTGCTACGCTTAAGTCTTAAAAATGGTATCTATACATGAAACTTTTTTTTTCCTTCTCAGTGCACTAAGGATCGTGCGGTTCACAGCGACTGAGGGCTGTTCAGTATCCCGTTCACATCTGTTGGCCCTTATGAGTTTTACACGAGATGGTTTTTGTGCTGTTTATCTAATTAATCTTGTTGTTCCATGGATATAAAAATCAGTAGAAATTACTTTCCTTCAATATAACGTATTGGTTTTGTGAATACATGTGCATGTGACTCACTACCATTTCAACACCTTAAAAATTGTATCTTCACGACAAGATCTAACTTGCCAAACTCTGTTTGGGATACGATCGCCATATCTTGTTATTCAGGAAATGGAATTTGAAAAATGTGAATGTTTAGAAATCTGGGCAAAAGGAGAGAACGTTTTGGGGAAATCTACACTTACTTGGTAAAAATGTTTTGTCCAGTTCGAGTTAGACTCGTTTATTGCCTATTCTAAATTCGGCTTGGCATGTTCTTCCTTTATCTCTGCCAGAGAAAAAAATTGTTATCCAGGATTGCGGTCATTTTTTATGTCCCTATCTATTCATTTTAGATTATACTCATATAAGAAAAGGAATGTTACCACCCAGGTCGCCAGAATCTGTCAGAGCAAGTTCAGGCTGAGATATAACATATTATTAATATCCTATATACCTGATGATATGATTATATCTTTCCTACGTAGTTAGTGTGCCCTGCCCGTGTTCTGTGGGAAAGTGCGGGCAAACATCAGGACTTTTTTAAATATAACATTAAAAGGAAAGAGGAATTTCAGATGATGACAAGCCTTCTCCGCTGCTCTGCCCTCGGACATTTCAGGCTGGCCTGACATCTTCTCCTCCCGAAAAGGGGCAAGTGGCCGGGGGGAGGGGGGGAGTCGTTTTAGGATAATGTGTCTTTGATTGCAAATGAGACTGTCGGTGGGTGCTGATTAAAGATATGCTTTGATTAATTAATTGAGTCTGCCCTGTTAATGGGTGATGGAAAGCGAAATGAAGTTTTAAGAAAGAGATCTTAGGAACTCAACAATAACAACCTATTCTTGTTTTCTTAGACCGTGAAACTAGATGGATAATTACAGTTGCAATCAGAAACTGAAAGTAAAGGATCTTTGTCGTGGAATTACAGTTTATTTCTTCTTTTGAGTACAATAAACCTGCTTTCTTACTTTCTCTTTCCTTCTATCTATCTATCTA
>NW_004797286.1:2539196-2541696 GCF_000002075.1 Aplysia californica | reverse complement strand
TAACAAAAGAGATGCAGACAACATAATACAGTTTGAAAAAATACGTGAGGATGACGCAAAACTAGGTAGGCTTTTAATAAATAACCGTTATAGCCATGCACGTTTAAACTGAAAACAAATGAAGAGGAAGAGATCATTGAAAGTTGGCAGAAGTGCATGCAGCAACAACAACAACAACAAAAAATATTGGTAAAGCACATCCCGACCAAAGATGTTTTGACGGATATCTGTTTTACCTCTACCAGCATCATTTTAAACGACATTCAACAAAAGATTTTGGCGCACACAGACAATAACAAAGATTACTTCTTACCTGAGGAATGCTAGCAACGATGGACAAGAACCAGGAAATAGTGAGCATCATCTTGGACCTGTTTCCGGCGTCTGATATCGATAAAGGCTTCATTATAGCGAAATAACGGTCCAGGCTGATTGACACGAGTATGCAGGAGCTGAGGTAGAAACCCATAGCGCGAAAAAACATGAGCAGACGACACACAGCGTCTCCAGCCTTCCATGCCACAGTGGAATGCCAGGCAATCTCTAGAGGCAGCATCATGAATGTCACTATAAGGTCTGCGATAGCGAGATGCATAATAAACATATTAATACGTGACTTAACCCCACGGTTCCGGAACAAGGTTATGAATACTGTCAAGTTACCGACAGCAGCCACCACAAATAAACAACTGTAGGCTGCCACAGATACAGCGTTGTCGTCTGTGAAATAGAGCTCTTTTGGCAGCGGATGTAGGCACTCTGTGTAGTTTGTCTGGATTTCTGACAGAGTCAAATTGATGCAGTGGCTGTAACTATTGTTGTTAATAGGAGTTGTGGTACTAGCAGCGGTAGCCGCTACAGCGGCCGCCGTATTCAGAGCATTTATTTCGTCCTCTCGTCCAGATTTGGCGCTGAATTCTCTTTCCACCACCACCTGGACTTCATAGGTATGATCGAGGGAACTAGCGTTCTCTGTCCCCGATACAGTCGACCGGAGGGCTGACGGCGACTGTAGAGATAGGGGATCTTCCTGTAGTCGTGCCGTCATGGGCGGGTGGAGGTGTTTCGTAGCTAAGGCCATCGCCGCCGGGAACAGCATAGCGATGAGAGAAACAGTTGTGGTGAACTTGGTGAGGACTTTTTGAGACGTGATACATGAATGAGTCTCGGGCATGTCGCTAGGAGTTTGAGCCACGACCACACAGAATGAGTAGACGTGGGATTCTTAGGCGCTTGAGATCACATGCTTCAGGGTTGGTCGGGCCTGGTCACCTTGACCTAGAGTGGATGTAAAAGAAATAAACGATCACGAAAGTTTTAAGGCAAGAATATGGATGCTAACTGAATTTAAGACCTCTTAAATCAATGCACTTCACTTAATAGGTGAGTTATTTCGTTCCCTCATCTGGACATAAGATTGAGAGGAACTAGTTCAGGATGGAAAGGACAACCAAATGTTCAGACCTTTCGAGTATGAGCCTCGAGATTTGTAGGAGCCAATTGATAACTGTTGTGAACCTCGGTCAAAACTGGAGACTAGCAAAACAAACTTTGCTAATGAACGACCGTAGTCAAATAATACGTCTTGTTGTTGTTGTTGTTGTTGTTGTTGTTATTGTTGTTGTTGGGTTAGGTATTGTTTGTTTTTAGTTTTCGGTTTTTGTTTTTAAGTGTGCATTTTGTATATTATTTTATCCACATTGTTGTTGTTTTTGGGAAGGGTTTAACTTCCAGATGGTCCAGGAACATGACAGAGACCTCAAGGAAGCTGTGAGCCAGGAGAGGAAAACTGGGGGCAAGGATAGGATGGGTAGTATACATTTTTGTTGAGGGAAACGTGGGCGCGAGTGTATTTCCGAGTAAGTATAAGATGGCTGTTGTTTAGATTTATTTTTATTTTCCATTTTCTAGCCGGGATATATCCCTTTCCGAGTCAGCTGTGGCAGACCGGATAGAAGCAGCTAGCCTCTTATAATATCTCAACTGTAATACAAATTTCAAGGACGTAAAGCAAACTAACCAAAATTAATATATAAGAAATTTTATTTTCCTTTATTGTCCGGATTCTGGCACATTGGTTTGGTGTTTCACCACGTGTACACACACACACACACACACACACACACACACACACACACACACACACACACACATACACACACAAACACACACACACAAACAAACACACACACACACACACTTATACATACACACACAGACATACATACATTTGCGTACACACATAAAGAATATCTATCAGTAGATTTTGTACTAACACTCTCTCTGGCCTCCACACATCTCTTCCTCTCTCTCTCTCTCTCTCTCCCTCTCTCTCCCCCCCTCTCTCTCTATCTCTCTCTCTGTCTCTCTCTCTCTCTCTCTCTCTCTCTCTCTCTCTCTCTTCCTTTATTACTTTCTATCTTCTTTATAACAACCTGTATCCCGTTATCTATACTTCTGTCTTACTTTCGGTCAACGCCCCCCTCTCTCTCCCCTCCTC
>NW_004797286.1:2536086-2538824 GCF_000002075.1 Aplysia californica | reverse complement strand
AACAACAACAACAACAACAACAACAACAACAACAACAACAACAACAACAACAATAACAAGAAATTATGTGTTCACGGAGAACAGAAGAATCGGTTTTCTGCCAAATCAGATACTTCCATCCAAAGTCTTGATTGAATTGATGAATAAAGTCTTTTTCCATGTTTTAAGTGTTGTATAAAAAAAGGAAGACAAAAGAAGATGGAGATAGACAGAAAAACACAGAGAGGGAGAGAGAAAGGGAAGAGAGAGAGAGAGGGGGGGGCGAAGTGAGAGAGTGAGTGGGACAGAGCTAGAAAAGGGGAAGTAGGAAATGGTAGAGGTAAAGGGGAGAATTGAGAGGATAAGAGGGAGCATTCAAATCCATCGCAACGATTGTGGTAGTCATTGTGGCAAACGTGTCTGGTATGTAATTGTGGCTGTGGCGGTTGTCCTTAGGTTCTGTCGGTCGTTTCAGCTCCTTGATTAACTTTCTACAACGCATTTTTTTCAATCGTTGCGGTGTAGAATTTTTTTCCTATTGACTTAACATTCATTTCCTTCTCGAATCGCTTTCAGAGAACTTCTTTTGCTGTCTTTGAAAACTGTCAATAGTGGATCCTTTGTTCAGAGAATTCGAGTCGCCAGTTTGGCTCTCCTGCCCGCCATTAGAATGTGAATGTGGTTCTCACATCGTCCAAAATCTCACACTAGGGGGTTATTATGTGTGGGATATTTGTTTAGGGCTCTGAAAAACCGCACAGGATTTGAGACAATCAAAATTTTCTCTGAGCAATTTGGCTCTCTATCCGGGGTTGGGGGGGGGGGCATTATCTCTCTTCCCAATGCCAACTTATCGTAAATGTCTTGTCTAACCGAAGTTTTGGCATCATGCATATTAAGGCAAAGAAAAGACAGGTTGGAGAAACGTGTAAGCGCAGTTTTTGATGTTCTTGGTTGTTTATTCTTGACCAATCAAAAATCTGATCAATTCTTTCAAAAAGTAATTGTTCCTGATAATGGCATAGTTTCACAGTTGTTTTGTTGTCGGGACCTAGATGTAGGTTGGGGGGAGGGGGGGGGGGATTATAAAATCGGGAAGCAAGAAAAAAAACACCATAAGTATACAAAGAAAATATTGAAGTGCATTTAAGTCACTTTCAGACATCTAAACATACGTTCATACATACATAAACACCAACAGGCACGCATATACACACAGACACACACAAAAAACACACACGCACACGCACACGCACACGCACACACGCGCGCGCGCACGCACAAAGACACATACATACACTTACACTAATACTCAAATAAACACACATACATACTTCCAAACACCCACATATGTGAATATGCACAAGCACTAACAAACACATACAAGCACACACAGACCTCTCATACAGACACCCACACACACACACACACAAACACACACACAAACACACACACAAACACACACACACAAAAACACACACACAATCGCAAACACTCACATACACATATACGCACACTCACGCACGCACGCAAGCATTCAACACGAAGGTCAACTATTATATTCAGACTGTCAACAGTTGGCCACTGTTTATTGTTTAACCCCTCTTTCGGTGCGGTGCGTAAAAGATAACTTTTCCTGTTTTAACCAATCTCCGAGAGGATCGCGCGTGATGGGTGGTAGGCCATAAATTGCATCACGGTGTAATCAGGCGATAGTCAGTAATAAGATTTGATCATATAATGTAGTTACTGCTGTCAAACTGGAGCCTTTTCTTGAACTTGAAAAAAAACGATCTGTCTTGCACAGAAGTCGAGATATATGCTGTTAGGTGTGAAATTGGTGAAAAAACGACCTCCAAACTTTGAGAACTCTTACCCGTTCTACAAAATAATTTTGGGAATCAAACACCATTTTCTAGTACAAACTCATCCTAAAACGCGTCATTTAATGAGTGGAAAAAGTTTCTGCGTTAAAACAAAATTTCTATTTTTAAAAATTGATCAATAGGCTTGAAAACACTGACTTCTCCGTTCCCTAAAAATCTGACTAGAGCTTGATGAAGTTTCAGTAAGTATCTTTGAGGGCAGAAAAATAACTAAAGTATCTTTTATATAATACATGTAACATGGCAACATTAAACAAATGAATTTCAATTTATACAATAACCATACCCATGTTGATCCCCTATGTGTTGCATCATTGTCCACATTCTTCAACTCTTTCCTCATTTATACTCGAACCAGAAGCCCATTGACGCTAGAAGTGTAGCAGTTAGACGCCTCGCTATCGCACGCATTAAACTTGAGTTCTGCTCCCGCGTGTGGAGGTTTTTGTTGAGCATCTCCGTCTGCCTTTTTGGGAAGCTGTATCCATTTTTGCCCCGGTTGGCCAAAAGCAGAGTTGAAGAAATCTTCCTTCTTAATGATCTAAAATGTGTCCTTGGGGGCATAGAACGTCTCCAATTACATAATTACCAGAAGCCTTACAGTTTCGTCGGGTCTTGGAGGGCACAAACTGAATACAAAACTTACATAACACCAAGTTAATTAAGCAAACAAAGTCACAAGGGCATATAACTCCATCGTCGATGTTCTTTTTCTCATGCACAATGCTAATGTAATTTCGTGCGCGCACTTTCCTCCTCTGTTTGGCAGTCGGGGGAAGGTGTGGCGTGGGGAGGGGGAGGGGGGAGTGCAATCAGGCAAGTTCTCTCTGCTCTGTGCACGCGCACACGTGCGCACGCACACACACACACACA
>NW_004797286.1:2534425-2535580 GCF_000002075.1 Aplysia californica | reverse complement strand
CTCTCTCTCTCTCTCTCTCTCTCTCTCCCTCTTCTCCTAATCAGCCAATTGAGACTACGTGGGTCTTTATGCAGTTGCGATCGCCATAAAACACTTACAAAAACAAAAACAAACAAGACTACAAGGGTCTGTAGTGTATCTGTGTTAGGCTCTTCGCCGCGCACGCAGAAGACAGGATCTCCTTGTAGGTGTGTCTTTGAGTGAGGGGTAAGAGAGTGTTATCTAATACTTTTGTATGTCTTTTGGAGCGTTGTACAGATTGCTCTCAAACCAGATTGGTCTAGACAAATAGGGTTGAAGCAGCCCGCCCCTAAAAGATTTAAATTTTGTCAGTGTGAGCGATAAACAACCACACAGTTGAGTTTAGACTATAGTTTGAAACAGAAAAAAATATTGCACTTCGTTACATACTACAAGTTCGATTTTTTGGTCAAAAATGGCGACGTTCGGATTAGTTTCTGTTTGCTTGTTGCTGAATGGGAAGGAATAACGAAAATACAATTTTCCAAAATTTAAAGAGGTGTATTTGATTTCATTCTACCATTAAACGATAGATAGCGTCAAGTCTGAAGGATCTTTATCTGGGAATAAGCAATCGAAGACTTCAATGTCCAAATCGAATGAAGGTGCGAAGAAAGTGGGATGAACAAGGAGGAACATGGTCATTGCGTTCTTTCTTTGATAGAATTAAAAGTTGCCTCCCCTTACAACGAAGGAAAGGGTTTCCAGGGGCGTATATTTTAGCTTAAGGAAGGCTGAGTGAGGTCTATTTGGTCTTTGTTCAGTCGGAGTGACCCACTTCGTAAAGCAATTTAATTTTCCTCTCTGCTGGTCACTACCCTTCAAGAGCTCTTGGCCTGGGTGCAGGAGATGCGAATTCGACAGATACAAGATGACCATGGTTTCTTCAAGAGGCGAAGGAATAAGTTAAGATGACTCCATCAGAGAGGGATTTAGGAGAGGAAATGAGAAGGGTGTCTAACGTTGCTGTAGGAAGTAGTCAGATAAATCATTACCCTGTTTTGCCTACATTTTGACTACATGATATTGCCAGGGCAGCAGCAAAGGCGTAACCAAACCCCTTCTTCATAATTGGATGTCCGTCATCTCTCTCTCTCTCTCTCTCTCTCTCTCTCTCTCTCTCTCTCTCTCTCT
>NW_004797286.1:2532116-2534325 GCF_000002075.1 Aplysia californica | reverse complement strand
CTCTATCTATCTATCTATCTATCTATCTATCTATCTATCTATCTATCTATTTATCTATTTTTTGTTTTCACCAAATCTTATATTTCGGTCTCTTTTCTTTGTGTTGTTTTCTTTATGCAAACAGACGTCGAGTGTTTGCTCAACAAACACACGGAAGCAAACTTTGTTAAAGTTACAAAAAGTGTCCGACGCTTGACAAAGCCATAAAAATGAGTTGCCTTTGCTGTCTTTTCTTCCATTCTTTGAGTTAAATCTTCAGGGTTTTTAAAACATTTGTCGTTCTTTTGTGGGAGGGGTGTTTTGTTTGGATTTGTGTTGTTTAGTTTTGTTTAAAGTGCCATCGGCGGATACTCGGTCTTCGGATGGTGACAGGGATGCACTTGTCTACCTCTCCCAACCTAGACATTATCTTTCTCTCTCTCTCCACCCCCCACCCGTCTCTCTCTCTATCTCTCTCTCTCTCTCTCTCTCTCTCTCTCTCTCTCTCTCTCCCTCTTCCCTCTTTCTATATCTATCGATCTATTCCTTCCAGCTATCTCTAGTAGCTTTCACTTCCTATCGTTATTTCTTTCTTTTTGTCTTTCTCATTATTTTTGTCTGTTTTTGTTTCTGTCTGTCTCTATGATTTGCAAGAGCAACTAAAAAACTGTACTCATCGCCATACTAAAAAAGAATCGTAGGAGCACAATCCACGTAACTTCAGTATGAGCGAACAAATTGTTTAACCAGAACTATGAAGGTGTGGAACATGTAGTGTCATAATATGGAAATATTTTGACCAACATTACCTACTGTTCTTTGACTTCAATGACACGTAACTTCAAAAACAAAGGCGTTGACAGCGGAATGATGCAATCAACAAATGGATGTACACAGTGAAATTAGAACTATTAAAACGTTTATGTTTCCTACAATACAAACGTTCTGTTTCGCCGCTTAGTCGGAATACTGGTGACGTTTCAACATCATACATTTTTGCTTTGTGTATGCCTTAGAGAGATAATGATTTTGGTATTTAGTTCTATTAAACAAAATCTTTACATAACGTATTAATACTGTGGGTGAAATGAGATTCTACGAGAATACGTTGAGCGGGCATAACAAAACTGGGAGGGGTGACGGAGTACATCCTTGTGAATGGCCTCCAGGAAGATATTTGTTTTCGTGGATGGGGAAACTTACCCCTAACGACATCATCAAAATATACATTGTGTACGGACCTTCCATCTTTATAAGATTCAGTTTCGTTCCATTCGTTCGTGAACCACGGCCATTGGTTATTCTATATCGTGAATGGCCTACTTAGGACCAGCATGGATTCTAACCCAAATTATCGCAAGTACTCAAGAGGTCATTTTATTTGAATTCGGAGTGAGATAGATAGAGAGAGGGGGAGACGAAGGAGAAGACAGATAGACAGACAGACAGACAGACAGACAGACAGACAGACAGACAGATAGACAGACAGACAGACAGACAGACAGACAGACAGACAAGGAGAGAGAAAAAGAGAGAAAGAGAGAGAAAGAGAGAAAAGGGGAGAGAGAGAGGGGGAGGGAGAGAGATGTGGAAGAAGCTTAGATATTAGGAACAGAGACTTAATGATTTTCTTGTTTATTGCCATATAATAGTCCTGTAATTGCGTGTTTGAGGAACGGTTGTTATACCTGCTTGCAACTTTGAGAAATCGGTCATTTCAAGTATCCGTGCTGCTGTGCTGTTGAAGGTGTTATACGAGGTGTGTCTCAGAACAAAGTTTCCCTGTCATGCTGTCCTCACATATAATTATAAATCTCCTTGTATTTGGTATAAAAGGAAAGCTTATTCAAATACCTATTCAACGTAGGAACCATCAAGTTCAAGACATTTCTCCTTTGGATGTTCCCAGCGGTCAAAGACAGTGGTCAGTGATCGTTTGTCCAAGGTCCCGAGTGCCTTTCTCATAGCCTCTTGAATCTGGTCCTCGTCCTGAAATCGCCGACCTCGCAGCATTTTTTTCACCTTGGGGAAGAGGTTGAAGTTGCATGGGGTGAGATCAGGCGAATTGGGCGGGTGCACCATTGATTCCCACGAGTAGCCCTCAAAAAGCTCGTTCATCACTCTGGACTTGTGAACAGGCGCGTTGTCATGATGCAGGATGACGCCTTCCTCAAGCAAAGCGGGTCTTTTTTTCTGGATCACAGGTCTCAGCTTGTCTTTGAGGACGAAC
>NW_004797286.1:2525551-2530606 GCF_000002075.1 Aplysia californica | reverse complement strand
AGAGAGTGCAAATACACACACACACACACACACACACACACACACACACACACACACACACACACACACACGCTCACACACACACACGCACACACACGCACACAAAATCACGATACATTAAAAGGTGCGGCGATACCTGCGGCGGAGGGCCACTTTGTAAAGAAAATGATGAAATACACAAAAGTTTTATTAAGGGTCATATCTACGTGGTTGTAAACTCCTGGTTAACTTTACCTGAGTTTCTGGCCTCTTAAGAGATCAAAGCCGACACAGAAGATTCCTCTTCTAAAGACAAACTTTTATTAGTGTTTCAATACTTTACGGAATGAGGTGGACCGCCCCCTCTTGTCAGTGCACAGTAGAGCTACGCCCTTTCGACTCTCTATTCATCGTTCACTATTCAAATTTGTTAGTCATTCAAACTGTGGCACAGCCTTCCGGATATCACTCCCTGTGGGTTTCCATCTCATCTTTTCTCTGTTGGTCGTAAATTTAAGGCATATTATATCTAAAAACAATGTAAGCAAATATAGTAGCGCTTTGTACTTAATTGCTATGAGAGTGATAAGTGGAGCCATCAAGAGTTTAAAAACATGCATCTAAGAGGCTCATTTATCACACTCATGCACGGCTTTAATGTGACAAATCTTTCGTTTAACACGTTTTCAACCGCCCACGCATGATTCCCCAATTTAATGTAAGTGTTTCTTGCCTTAATTTTTTTGTATGTATTTTGAATTCTGTGTACTGATAAACCAATAGCTTATATGTATTCAGTGTATAATGAACAAAATCCAGCCTGCACTTAACATTCTCTTGCCTGTTTCCCACTTTTAAAAATGTTTGGTGACCCTTGGTTCATACCGTTGCGTGAGTCTTAATTTCAAGTCCCGAAAAACAGGTTTGAAATTGAACAATGATTCTTTTAATTACATTACTACATAAACTGAACACTACAAAGTGCTGGCCATTGGCATCTGTGGTGTAACGGTTTACCGTTTTGCTGTCGTACGCAGGAGAGCCGAGTGCGATTCCCAGTTTAGGAGAAATTTTAATCCCGGTCTTTCAGCTGTAATGGTTTATACATACCTCTCATCCCGGGTTGGCCTTGGAAGCCAGGGCCGAAACTCACCTTTTAAATTACCCAACTTGTGTCGATGGAGGCCTATTAACACAGAAAGACAGTGCCCGGCAGTGTGATGTAATGGTTCGGCAGCTCGGCTTGCGTGCAAGAGGCTAATATTCAATCAATTTGCCCGGGAGCGTGTTATTTAAATCTGCTTTTCTGCGCACATGAGAAATCCCACTCAACCTGGATTGGCTCTGAAAGGCAGGACTGTAGCAGCCGGCCTGTCAGAATATCTGTATTGCGATGTAAGGGGCGTAAAACTCGACAATCGATTGCTTGACAAGGCTGTCAGAATTTATAGTAAAAATCTGCGTTAACGATTGTTAAACACTACCTTATATAGCTTTTCTTTCTTTCCTCAAGTAATTTTACAAAGGTAATAGAGACAAGGATAGTGTAAGATCTCACCCACCCTCCACAGAAGTAGGATCGTGTGACTGTCTTTTCCATGTATATATTCAGAAACAGGGTTGACGACATTCAGATTTAGAGCTAACTAACAGCCAATTATACCGTATATCACCGATGTGTTGAGTGCCTTAGAGGTCACGTTTCTATCTGCCCAGAAAAAGAAGCCATTCAGCTAAAGGAAATAACAATGGGTTTCATCAATAAATCGTTCAGAGAAGACTTCTCTTCAAACTTACAAAATGACAACACACACACACACACACACACACACACACACACACACACACACACACACACACACACACACACACACACACACACACACGTACATACACTCACTCTCATACATACACTCACTCACATACACACCCACACACACACACATACACACTCCCACACACACATACACACACACACACACACACACACACACACACATACACATACACACACACACACACATACACACACACACGCACACTTACTGATATCTATTGGTTTAACTGCTTTCGCTCTAGAAATGAGCAACTCAAAAAATTTCGTTAATGCTGTTCTTTGCATACAATTTGTTAAACCTTCTAGCAAATTGCTGCCTTCGATTATTCGACTAGACACGGTGTGAGAAAAAGAGAAGAGAGAGTGAGGGGTAGAGAGAGGAAGAGAGAGAGGGGGGGGAGAGAGAGAGAAAGAGAGAGAGAGAGAGAGAGAGAGAGAGAGAGAGAGAGAGAGAGAGAGAGAGATGTCTCGAAACATGTTCAAAATTTTGTTCAAGTAGAAACCATAATCTGTGTACGTGTTTCGTAAAGCACATATTCTTAAGAACAGAAAGTTTAAGAGAAAAGACGAACACTCTTTATGCAATCCTTTTTGCCCTATCTTGAATTAACTGCATTAAGATTCCCCCGAGGAATTACTTGCAAATTATTCAAAACCAAGGGTAATTCCCTTTCCTGAACGTAAACATACAAAATATGTGCAAAACAGAACAAAAAAGTGGGGGCCATTAAATATGGGGTCAGCTCAACTGTTTTGGCCCTCTCGGCGAGAGCACAAAAACGTTCCATCTACTGGAACTTTTTCGTTATAATGGACACATTTAGTCAATATTCTCTTGCATTATGCAGAGTAAAGGTTTATGTACTGACCGGTATAAATAGCACGAAAAAGTAACACAGTGTGTAGAAAACAAAACTGAGTATTTTCGTTAGTTGTTTTCATTTGTCTCTATTCACAATGTGTTCTTGTTATTGGATTGGCTCCATTTAATAAACACAACACGCTCATTGGCAGCTTATACATCAAACAATACAACAAAGCAACCCTCTCAACGGTACACAATTAAAACGTGAATTGAATCGTGAATTTTTGCTCACATGTTAAGTTGGTCCGGTCTATAAATTCTCTGCCCTAACATGTTTGATTGAGTGTTACATAGTCCGACTATCAAGATGCCAAGATGATCTGCGGAAAATCGAGAAAGAGCTATCGGGTGTCTGCAAGCCGGCGGGAGCCCTCAGCAAGTGGCAACAGTCCTGGGAGTGCATGCCAGCACTATCTACCGCCAGCAAAACAGATTCCAGGCAACCAACTCCCCGAGAGATCTCCAAAGAAGCGGAAGACCTCGACTGACAACAGCTGCCCAAGACCGCTTCGTCGTGCGTAAGCATCGCTGAGATCCACGGTTGTCTGCCTCTGAGACAGCTCAAAACACCATAGAACGCACGGTGGAGCCGTGGGTGACCGCACCATACGCTGCCGACTTGTGGCCAGGGGGCTGTGTTATCGGCGTCCGGAGCAGAGAGCACCTGGCCGTCCATCATCGACGAGCAGGTCTTCAGTGGGCTCAGAACCACGTTAACTGGTGGCATCGACAGTGGCAGCGAGTGATCTTCAGTGACGAGAGTCGCTTCTGCATCGATCCTGACTATAGACGGGTCCAAATTTGGCGCCGCCGCGTACAACGCTACTCTGACGAAAACATCTGGGTGAGAGACCCGTGTGGAGGTCAAAGCGTGATGAAATGGGGCGCAATCGGTATAAGTCAAAGACTGGGCCCCATAATCTTCCAAAATTTAGGTCCTGGACGTGACAACGGAGTGACGACACAGCACTACATCAACCAAGTCCAGCAGCCCCATGTTGCTCCATTTTTCTTGAGACATCAAAACCACCTCTTTCAGCAGGATAATGCCCGGCCTCATACAGCACGCGCTACCCAGCAGTTCCTGGTGCAGAACAACATACCCATCAAGCCTCACCCACCCCGATCACCAGATATGAACCCAATAGAACACCTTTCGGACATCCTTCAGAAGCGTCTCAACCAACTTCAGCCCAGGCCCCGGACAGCTGCACAACTGAGTGCTGCTATTCTTCAGGAGTGAGTGCAGATCCCCAACTGCTAAATCAGTCGTTTGGTCCACTCTCCGCACCCCCAATGCACTGCTGTCATCAACACTAATGGGGGCCATACCAGATACTGACTTGAACTTAAGCCCCAAGGTCAACGTCATTTATGCTGAGTAACAAAATCTGTCCCCAAGCAAATCCCCAACTCTCACGCATTGTTTTGTGCAATTTGAGACGCCTCAAACCTGTTTATCTAAATAAAAATATTGCTTCAATTTACTCTCCTCTTCTTGTGTCATGTGAATTCGCATTACTTTTGCCGGTGAGTATATTAATAGTTGCTTTTAGGGACGTGGGTGGGGAGACAAGGAGGAGGGGGATGCATGTTCTTTCTAATGATCGATTTCTACACAACTCTTCCAGGATCCGCAAAAGTATCCTTTTCCCCGTTTTTGAAATCACACTAAACAAACTCACGTTTCAGAAGTAGGAAGTATGGTTTAAAATCCGTCATAACTGTTTGTTTGGGTTTTTGTTGTTGTTATTTTTATGGTTTGTTGTTGTTTTGGCTTGCTCTGGGGTTTTGGGTTGTTGGATTTTGTTTGTTTATTTGTTGATGTTGTTTGTTTGATTTTTGGAAGATGATTTTTTTTAGATACATTCCTTTATTTTTTTTTAAATTGCCTTCGAGGCATTGCCCAGAGCGCTCCAGGAAATTAGTATTTGTTAGTTGGTATAATATGTCGACTTTTCATTAATCTGCTACACGAAAGGGCGAGGTTCGAATCCAAAAGCTGTCCGACTTCTTTCTTTCAACAGTTTCGTCTCTGACGGGAGTCATGCACAGGAACCAAGGGCACCACCTCCGAAAGGACCAACATTATTCCTAGTACGTACAGCATTGATATATTATGTCTAGAGATAAAGCTTGTCACCTACCGCTAGATTTGCTATCAAAACTCCGGATAACCCAGTGTGTTATGTGGTCTTTGCTGACGTTACACATGCATCCCGGGAAGAATGGGGCCGGTGAGCACAATCTAACAACCCGAGCTCACCTTACGTCTGATAGGGGCCTGGCGTAAACTTAAATAACGATAATTATCGATCATGCAGCATATTGAACATTAAAGAATTAAGCGGTTTGGTTACTTGATCTCTCCACC
>NW_004797286.1:2515288-2523281 GCF_000002075.1 Aplysia californica | reverse complement strand
AGAGAGAGAGAGAGAGAGAGAGAGAGAGAGTCATACAGGAACAACAATACAAGTTTTACTCTGGGGACAAAATGAAAGATTCGACCGACCAGTGAGATCTAGATAATGAGAGAGCAGCAGGGTCTGAAGTCAATAAATAGTGTATGAGAGTGACCCAGGGCATGTATGGTGATAGTATAAAGGAGAAAGAATTATCAACTTGATGTAAGTGCGTCATGCTTCCGATATTTATCTTACCTCCCTATTTGACCTCTTCTCTCTCTCTTTCTCTCTCTCTCTCTCTCTCTCTCTCCTGCTCTCTCTCACTCTCTTTCTTTCTCCTTCTTTCTCTCTGACTGACTTTCCCTCTGCCCCATCGAAGTGTATAATATATCTATCGATCTATCTACTTCCTCTCACTTATAATGTTCTTTCTGGATCTCTGTCTATTTAGGTCAAAGGGAGCTAATGAGTCCTACTACTCTACATTTCCTTCTAACCTGTGGGACCTTGGGGCAAATAGTAACATTTCTTTTGAGTAAATCCTTTGTTTGCCCGCTACTCCACATTTATTTAAATTTAAATAGGGGGGGTATGTGTATCATTTATTTCATTGGTTTCAACTTTGGTTTTTTAATGTTTGATTTGTTTGTGTAGTTTTCGTGGGGATGGAAGAGGAGTGAGGGGGGGGGGTCTTTTTTCTCGAAAAGAGTATTTAGAAACGCAAGAAGTAGTCATGAGCAACAATCGTTAAAATAAACAAATTCCCTAAAGCTGGTTGTCCGCAAATAATATGTTCTGAGAATTCGATAAAACATATTTATAATACCAGTAATATTTCGACTGTTCATGCTTAGTTGCATGTCTCTAAAGTATGCCCATCATAATGTTCCGTGATTTGAAGAGACGCAGTTTAATAAATATGTGAGTATATTATAATAACTGTCAACTTATTTCGTTTACACTGAATGTTTACATTACAAGATGTATTTACCGGTATTTTGAACACAGAGAGAATGCATAAATATTTTATTATGCATAGTGAATGCCACACAAGGTCTACACCGTCTGCCCAAACTCTGCCCACCCCGTAGAACCAGCATGCCTGATTATATCAGAGTGCGACATCAAGTGCATTAGCTTGCTGCGCCTTCGTATCCCACGGTGTTTCAAGAAAGCCTTTGGCTCCGCCGAAGAACCCTTCATGCATTATGGAAGAGTAGCAAAGGCTCACTTTCTCATTTTACACACATTGTGACGCACTTGACACTACGATCAGTCTTTCTTGTCTGTTTTGTTTCACTTGATAGCTTTTCTCGACTCAAAGTAGATCAGTTGGAGAACGGAGCACTTGTTCACCCGCATGAGAACCAAGAGTACAGTAAATCTTTCCGACAGGAATGTATGTGTAGCCACATAATCGTAACCTAACGGAAAGCAAGTCAACTATCAGTGTCTGGCACTTGTTGATCACTTAGCTGAAAGAGAAAAGTAACTCGGAATTGGGGGCAAGGAGTGTAAAAATAATGAGATCATCTACTCCGTCTGGACTTAATGTCTATTTCACACACATTGAAGGAGTTCTCGTGAAAAGAATGTAATAAATCAATTCATCCTCTACCATGGTGAAATTGAAAACTAAAGTTTTTGGCTTTTTAAAATGTTTTAACATTATATTTTACTCTCAAAACTTACAGTTTTGGGCTCAAAAGCAGAGATTGTCCGTCCTGCAATTTCCCAGGGCATAACTTCTTTAATGTAACCCCTTAAAGTGCAAATGATTTAAAACTGATTCTTTACTTCCTTATTTCATACGACGCGTTTGATTGTTTCTTTAATGTTTCCCCACTGCCCGGAGAAACAGCATTCGTTAAACTTTTTTTGTTTGTAAGAGTGCAGAAATTTACAGGATTACTGACGAGCGTAGCTTAGGGGTAAATACGTTGAGAATGGCGAAAGTTAGTTGAAATTGTGCTGAAAAATCCGTTCACTGTAAGATTCGCTTCTGTTAAATTCAAGCAATACTTTTTCCTTGGGAAATTGCCAAAGTGTTCAGCTAGATTTCCTCTTTAGCGTGTTTCATTGTTTACTTAACAGCACAAAGCATTTCTCTGCTGGGGGCACCAAGTGGTCTATTTTTAGATGACCTATTTTATGTCATATAGATCGTTAAGCCTAAACAGCATCAACAACAACGACTAAAAGAACAGCAACAACGAAAACAACAACAGCATCAGCAACAAGAGCAGTGACACAGGAAGCAGCAGCAAACTTATCGATAAAGAAAATACCATTTCTTTTAAGACGACCTTGGAATGAAACTGTAGCTACCAAAAAATATGACGGTTTTTTGTGTGTTTTTTTTGTCCTTGTACGCGATTGGAGTGTCACTAATTAGCATATATCGCCACTCCAGTCTGATGTCCGCTGTGACTGACGTTCTAAAACACCAAGTTTACGAGCCTCGTAATGGAACAAAGCCCATTATAGGAGTATCAGTGGTCATCAACATGTCAGGTGACTGTGGTTATCCCGTTATTTATTAGACAGAAGTCACCGCAGAAGACTAAATCCCTACGTAGTGCCACGCGTGCCTGGAAACCGTCTACTTTCCTGCCTTTTTACCGCCGTCAGACCACATGTGACAGGGGGATCTTCTTTCAAGCCCAGGTTTAACAATGTTGAGTAACATCCCGGCACATTCTCGCTCCAGCTTGTCCTTACTTGCTTTTATTCCAATTTCCCCCCAAAAATTTAAAGTCGTGTTTTGTTGTTGTTGTTGTTTTTGTTGTTGTTGTTTTTGTTGTTGTTGATGTTGTTGTTGTTGTTGTTGTTGTTGTTGTTGTTGTTGTTGTTGTTGTTGTTGGGTAGTTGTTGTTGTTGTTTTTTTGGGGGGTGTTTTTTTTAATCCAGGATTTTTCTTAAGGATAAAGCTTTGTTTTGTTTGTATAGGTTTGTGGACGTGGTCGAAACATTTGTAAATATAACATTTTCTGAATGCGTCAACCACTGTACTGCTAGTGTTATTAAATTATACCTCTTTGTTGTAAATGGTTTACGTCCACATTATAACATACAGAACATAAAAGTGGCAGGCTACTGGACCTGTCAGTCAGGACATACAAGAATGCACGGAGTGTATCATAGTAGAAATACAGAGATGCCAGATAACATGCATAACGAATTCAGGTTTTTTTCTCCAATGAGCAGAACCTATCCATTACAGAACAAACATCGCTGGGGTATCTCTAGGCACCATGTTTTATCCCAAGCCCCCCACCCCCACCCACCACCCCAACCCAAAAAAGAGCAAAATATTTAATATATAAAAGCTATTGCGTGCTCCTGTCCCAAGTTGATTTGCAGTTATGTTGTGCTGATTGTTATAGATGTCTTGTAATACAATGGGTTTTTTCTTGTTCATAAATCAGTTATCTCTTTCTTCTATTTGACTGGGAAAAGTGTTTCAAAATACTGATTTATTTTGTTATTGTTTTTTGCTGCTGTTGGTTGTTTGGTTGTTTGGTTGTTGTTGTTTTTTATTTTTACTCTGTTTTTTTTTATTTTGTTGAGTTCTTTGGGTTTTTTGTTTCTATAGAGGAAATGTGACAGCAAAGTCAAATTGACAGAATGCAAAATATCGTCCTAAGGGTTTTAATGTACATCACCTAATACACAAGCTTACACAAACATAAACAATATTGCTTTAACCCATACTGCTACTAGTCGCCACAAAGCAGCAGTTTATCCCCTTTGCTTCTGAAAGCACTGAAGAAGTTCAGGAAAAGTACATTATACCTTTAAAAAGGACGAGGCTGTGAATCGAATTCACACCTGTTAAAAATTACAAATCCCACCCCGCACAGTTCGACAAAGTGGCATTTTGAAAAATAGTTTTTTAAGTTGGTAATCATTTCTTGGGTTCCCTTTACGGGTCAAGTCAAGTCCGAAGTACACTTTTCTTCCAAAGTTATGTTAAGAAATAGGTTAGCTCTCCACAGTGTCTCCCAGCGTGGCTGAATTAGTCTCAGAAAAGGATTGGATTGTTAGTTATAGCACCGTCCTCGTCATTGACTTTTTTAGTAAGTATTTTACGCGCTTGCAACCTCATAAGGTCATATAAGCGCACGGGACGCGTCAAACATTTTAAATAGGAAGGAAATTTAGAATTTTGCCTGGGTGGCGTTCGAAGCCTACTATTCTCGATTTTAGAACCACCAACGAATCTGTGACGTGCGCAACTTGCGCACGAGACCTCGGAGATTTTTCGGCCTTGTCCGAGAAGGCTTGGTGTAGTTCTTACCTACCATAAGATCAGGGGTGTGGCTGAAAGAGAGCAGTACGAAGGAGCCAAGGAGAAGCAGTAGAAAGGGTGCAGAAAACATCAGGAGGTGGGGCAGAAAGTTGAGACGAAAGCAGACAACAGAACATTATTAGAGAGCAAGAAAGGATGTGAAAGGAGAAAATACAAAAAATTTAGAGAAGAAGATATTCTGTCGTTATCCAAATTCAAACCCAGGATCTATTGAATGAGAGTCGAACACCTTAATTTCAAGACCACGAGAGCCCCCTGTCATTGTCTCATTAGAACTGATCCTAAAATAGAATTTTACCTGAAGACGTAGTTATTCATGAACGGCAGGAATAATTACTTTAACATTAAAGAGGCTTAATGAATTGAAAAGTTTTATGAACGAAGGTTGGAAATGGCCAACACAAGATCAATGTTTGGGTCAATACTAGTAATGCTGAAGAATATTGACAAAACGCTGGTAGAATAAGTGAGCTGAGCAACATGTATTAATTTATAGTTCAATATTTGTTACACTTTGACCAGGGGTCGTCAATATTGTTACTACTATAATAGTGTACAGCCCAAGTTCGGTAAATAAAAGTTCAATTTGTCAGCTGACAGATCCTTCAATAACCTCTAAAGAATGCGTAAATGTTTTAATCATGATTACTCTTGTATTTTTTTGTAAGCTAGAAAACGAGTGCGTATGAGATAGTGTGTTTGTGTATGCGTGAGTGTGTATTGTATGTCTGTGTGTGCCTGTACGTGTGTCTCTGTGTGCCTGTGTGTGCTAGTGTATCATGTACAGACGTCTGAAGAGGGTACTACTTGCCTTGTGGGAAAGATGTAACGTACTCTATAAGTTGTGCTCGTGCCGGTAATAAATAATTATGTCGTGTATATTGAGAATAATAAATAAAAATAATTATGTCTTTTACCCCTTGCTTAATCCTTACAGATTGACGCCTTCTGATTAGTTTAATGTTGTGCAGGTTATAAGTGTTCAGTACCAGTGCTTTACCATGAAAAGCTATCTTGACAGACGAGACTGTTCCTTCTTGGCCATAACACATAAACTCTTACATGTTGAGAGGTCGACGTACTCAAAGCAAAGCTACAACTTTAAGAAACTCCAGTGGCTTGATATACAGAGAGAGCACAAAGTTCTGAAGAGAATTTTTTTTTAACTGAGCTGTTTAGTAGCTGGGATTTTAAAACGCGTAAGAGTCTAGAGCAATGTTATTTCCATTGCTGTGATATTTAAAAGAATTTCAAGAGGCATTTAACGAACGCAGTTCACCTTGCAAAATTTTGTTGTTCGAATAATAGTTGAGTCTGACATGATTACAGGAGGCCTATTGCTCTAGAATCTAGTCCTTCCTAAAATATTTCCTTCCAGCTTGTAAGTCTAGTAAGTAGGACAGAGCGTCAATAAAGCTGAAGATGATATTATGTGTGTTTATCTGAGTATGTGAGGGAAGCCATTTCGAAGACATCTCAGCACTCTTTGTTGCTGTCCAACGTCTGTGGTGGAGAACAGAAGAACATCTCCATGGCAGACAGGAGTAAGATCAAATGCCTTTGTCAATTAACGGCTGCCACTGAAAATGCGAAAAACGAAAGATTGTAATAAGAGTGCAGATCGTGACTTTCGACCTCCGTTACGAGACAAGCTTCGAGTTTCGAGTTCTGTAACCGGGAAGATGCTGAAGATTACTAGTCTGGTTCGCCAAAAAACGCTCAGCTTCATCAACTCATCACGTTTCATTCTCTGCAGTCTCACTCTACTTTCCCTACACTATCTCATATCCAGTTTTCAGATTGACGACGAAGTGGGTTATAATGATAACAAGTGCACAAAAGTAGAAGATCATATTTATGTCTGTTGGGTTTTTTAAATCATGTTAATATAAAATATATCAATGTCTTGGCATTACCAAAGTAAAACTCGAAAAAAATGCAGAGGAAGCAACAATTTCGCACTGAAACGATTCAACAGCCTCATAGCAGACAGGAGTAGGCGGGAACAAAGTACCAGTTAGATATATAATTCTTAGTACAAGGTTTTACACTCAGAGGAAAGCTTTCATCGCTTATGATAAACGTTTTCATAACTCACGATTACGTTCAATGTGTCTAACGGTAAAGATCCGTCGTTTGTGGAAAAAAGGAGAGCAACGAAAGTCTGTATTCTGACACGTTGTTGGACCGAATTAACGAGCTCAGTGCAGGATACATAGTTACAGGTCGACCTGTGACCCCTATAATATATACGTTGGGTTTCACCCTGGTGTAGATTTGGGACTTTCAGAGACACGGCAGTTGGCTTTCTTACTTGCCGCTATACCCTGTAACGATCGCAAAGAAAATCATCAGTCACAGGAAATATGAATTCGATTCGTTTCCCTCTTGAGTTGCTATTAAAACGTTTGTTGATAAAAAGGTGTGTGTGTGTGTGTGTGTGTGTGTGTGTGTGTGTGTGTGTGTGTGTGTGTTGTGTGTGTGTGTGTGTGTGTGTGTGTGTGTGTGAGAGAGAGAGAGAGAGAGAGAGAGGGAGAGAAAGAGAGAGAGAGAGGGAGTCTACACTTTGTGTCCTCTCGATTCTCTCTCCTTCTCAAGCAGATAAGTATTTAAGACATCTGGGAGAAAACCAGGAAGAACTAGTAACATGAACAAGGCATTGTCCTCATTCAACATTATTATATGCCAACTTTTCGATGCGAAAAAAAATCGTTTGGTCCTCGTCTCATTGATTTAGACGAATTAAACTTTTTGTATTTAGATGAGAAACTGCTCGAAATATAACAGTATTTGTTTCTGAAATCCTCGTATTTTGATATACTATACATATTATATTAGTGAAAGTTGGCCACTTTGGCCGCCTAAAACTTCCGAACCACTTAACTTTCGAATTTGAAAAATTTGATAATGTTTCAGAATCATTTAAAGGATGCACAGTTTTATTGAGGAGCCTGAAGTCAGTGTAGTTACATTTTCAGTTTTCATTAGTTTTGTTTAGATCTAATCTTGGGAATGTCCTTTTTCTAAGACGCCATTGTAAACAAGTGAGGTTTCCGTTCACTAGCCGTGCGCACTTGATTCCACACCTTTGAAATTCTGGAGTGTACGACCACAAAAGCGGAATAGAGAATCAACCTATACATCTATTATATATTTGGCAACTTGGAAACGTATGTGTCACATTTCTCTCAGTATGTATTGCTCCATTCCAGTAGAGTGTAAGTATAGCAGGCTAATGACTTTCAGTTGATGTCAATGCACCGATCATTCCTTTCATAGATAGGGGGCCCAGCTAGTATAACAATAACGATGAAGGATAGCGGGTTCTAAGGAGTTTGTGGTGGGGGTTCTGAGAGTTGGGGGTGGCGTGGCACTAGGGTAGGGCCCATCCTCAGAATTGATATCTTGATTCGCACATACTGCAGGGCTTTCATGTATTTCAACTAACATAAAAAGGCACTCTGCTGTGGTCTCCTGCAACATGATACAACTGATCTTAACTGAGCTCGACAAAACACAGACCGACTTCATTCTGGGCTCAGGGCAAAAACGCTGCTGCTATTTTTACTGCTCTTTGTTTTCTTAAAGCTGCTTAAAGTGCAATGCTTGCACACAGACAGACGGCGAGTAACAGTTATCTCCCTTTAGTCAAGGCTGGAACGGAAGACCGTATCTGTAAGAGATAATCTGACCCCCCTC
>NW_004797286.1:2503063-2511653 GCF_000002075.1 Aplysia californica | reverse complement strand
CACATACATACATACATACATACATACATACATACATACATACATACATACATACATACATACATACATACATACATACATACATACATACACAAGATTATGAATGTATGTATATCTAGATCTATTTTATTTTTATTTAAGTGTTTACTTGTATATTATGCGTACATTTATTATGTGTATCTATGCATATTATATTAAACAAATCTACGCAGAAATGATATTTAAAAATGCACAAAGATGCACCAGCAAATGTGCTGTATGGCTGTGTAAAAATATGTGCTCCATAACTTTCATGGGGAATGCTCTGATCTGTAATAAAATACTGGGCATTAGCTCCTGATTATTATGATTGTTCCCTTTATCCTCGTGAAACAGACGTAAAAATCCCATACAGGACGGTGGTTCTCATCTATGGCAATTTTGTTCGCCCGAAGTAATTAAAATTGATGAAAAGGAGAGAAAGATATTCCCTCCAGTTTGGGGTGTTTTTTTCAAACCATCTGTAGCAGATAATGTTCCAAAATGTGTCAATGATTTCTTTTTCACCAAACCCCCGCTCCTCCTTCTCTCACTTCACCATATTTCGCCGCAAATGTAACTCACATTTCTGTCTATTTTTTCTTTATCGTTCAATATAACCATGCACAGAGTAGCATTTTTTGCAATCTTCATGTCAGAAGTAAAATTAAGGGGTAAAGCACTGCACAGAATTTAATGTACCACTCTCAGCTCACAAGAGTAAAGCCATTTATGCGATGGTTTATCTAAATCGAGAGCAGCATGCGATGGGGAAAATGTTAATTGTAAACACCTGGGTCTTGCTATCAGACACTCAATTTTGTCTGAGATGTTCCAGGTGCTCTTTGCATCATGGTAAACAATTTTAAGGTTGACACATGTTTTTTCTTCCCTGCGTAATGAACTCAATTTATTGGATTATTAGCCATAAAACCCATCTTTCTCAAAACAGATGTACAAGCGGAGAAGATATCACATTCTGTGAGATATGTTGGAATTCACCTGGAATCTGATGGGTACTACTGTTACTGTTGCACTCGGAGTCTTTGATTTATACAGCACAGTTCCAATGGCGACGTCTCCGGCTTGATGACGTTTGGCGAAAAAATTAGGCTAGAAATCCTTTCGACTTAACGAGAATGTGAACTTCATCAAGCTGGTGTTCGCGGTTTTTCCAGTCTATCTCCTCGTTTTCCCCTTTTTATCCCCTTCTTCCTCCTATCTCCTTCTTTTGCTTCTTTGTCTCCCTGTCGTATTCCTTCTCCACCTCCTTGTTTAGGTTGGAGAGCACAATTGACGCCGTAGTTTTGTGAAGTAATTTCCAGTACAATTATTTGCCTCAAGAAAGACCGGTGTCTGTGGTGTAACGGTAAAGCTCTTAGCTGTTGCACCCAGGAAGCCAGGGTTCCATTCCTGAGAGGAAAAAATTGTTATCGATTCTCTTGGGTCTTTCTGTGGGGATGTTGTGTTCCACTCAGACAGACTAGATCAATGCCCGTCTCCTAAATTATATACATTGAAACCATGGGGGCGCAAAGACACCTACATAAAAAGAGCCCGAATAAAGAGCCTTAACGTGGATTCAAAATGTTAATGTATAACAATTTTATTTAACGATTATCATAAAAATAAAACCACCACACTGTTACTTAAAGCTAAAAGTGGTATATTTTACATCCAGGACTTGTCAATTCGCTCACTAGGAGGTAATCACACCGCGTTGGTCGAGATTTTTTGGGGGTCCCTATTTTGATATCATTACAGAGACACCTGTATACGAGCTGGTCCCATGTGACCTCATTAGTTGGACTCTGTCGTTATAATAGACCTTATCCCAATTTAGACCAAATGACGTTAGCTTTGTCAAGTAGAACATTATTAATCACCTCATTCCTTGACCTCGCGCACTTTAGGTAAAGGCAGAGAAACACGAGTGTTCTGAGTGACAATAAAACTAATAGTGCATTTCACGGTTCATCCGCTGTATTACATTGCTTTGCTAAAGACAGAAGTATTGCTAGTATGTTTAGTAAGTAAGTGTTATTGCCTGCATTTTCTACCAGTGCCCCCCCCCTCCCCCGCCTTCCCCAGTTATGCAGGTGACGTAACGCCTCAAAACAAGGAAAAACAAGGGATAGGACACATTTGCAATGTATAGATGTACGATGTGTGTGCGATAATATTATTTACGTCAGCGTCTGCCTCCTTTCTCTCTGTATTCTGCTTTGAGATTCTTCCCACTTTCAGAATGCTCATTACTTCTCTTAATTTCAACTCCTACAAAACCGACCGAACTCCCATTCTCTTTTGTGACGGCTCAATTAATCAAAGGCTAACCTAAAACGTTTCTTTGTTTTGTGTGGTTCGGTGGTTATTTCTTCTATTTCTTTTGTATTGCCGTTTTGTTTTTACTCCGATTTCTATCAACCGTCAACGAGTAGTGCTCCCAAAGATTGCTCCCGTGGGAGACGGCCTGGCTAACTAATCCGCAGAGCTTTTGATAGAAGTCACCGCCGTGGCAGTATTACCGAGGGAGACGTCAGAATGCTATTTCAGGCGTTTTTATATTGTGTTATGTTTGTACAAGAGACAGCAGAAAGATACCTGTCAAGGCGCAAGTTAAAGTAAATCACGCTGTGCCATTATGTCTCTAGATGTTTGCGTTGAAATGTGATCGGGGCCTGGTTCCATGTGCTTGTTATATGTCTGTTTGTCTTGCGTTTGCAGTCCCTCACCTCTGGATCTGAACACCATATATATAGATCTGGGATATAAAAGTAAACACCAGTCTCTTTTGGATGGGACTTGTAGCCAAAAAGAAGACGTCGTGTTTTTCCACAGCTAACAGACCACGCACTGGCATGCTTAGATAGACAACAGGTGAAAACCAATAAACTACATGCAAAGAAAACATATACAGCTGTAGCTTTACCTTCCTGGTAATCTATTTCTATATCTTTTACAAAAATTATTGACTTTTTATTGACGGGAATGGTTTGTGGCAGTCGTTTATGGTGTATAAGTAGTTTAGTAAAGTAAAAGTAATACCCTCTTCCTCCCCCCCCTCCACCCAACCCAGGCCATAATGTACATATTTGTGTATCTGTTTGTTGTATACATATTCATAAATTTGAAGAAGAGATGTCCTTGTAATCCCTTGGTAAAATGTGCATTGGTTTCAGGATTGTTTTATTTCCTGTTTCAACGATCACAGCGAAGTCAAAGCATCCATGACGACAACGATAGCTTGTTAGCAGACATGTTTAGAAATGTTACTCTGTTGACGAGCCAATAAATATTGAATACATCGAAAATGGTTGAACGTGTGGCAGAGTAACTTAGAGTGTAGACATCGTAGGAGTGAACTCCAAAACAACTTTTGAAATAGGTTGGTTTTAATTTCATAGTTGTCCCTCGATGGTAAATATTTGTCTAGATGGAAGGACCAAAACGGTTTGCAGAAAACCGAGGCTCGAAACCACATCTTCAGAGATCAGAATCCTTGTCACCAACATCGTCTTTCGAAATAAACTAACGAGACATCTATTAAGAGTATGTATTTATCCAGTAAGTCAGTCAAAAATCACTAAGCACTGTTTTTGGACTACAACACATCTGGTTTTCCAAAGGAGTATTTGGTGAAGATTTTTTTGTTTTTTTTTGTTGCTGTTGTTTTTTTTTGGTTGTTTGTTTGTTTTTGCTTTGTTTGTTGTTGTTTTTGTTTTTTTGTTGTCATGTTGTTTTGTTGGGGGGGGGGGTTTCATGGTCATCATCAGAACTTCATTCGCAAAGAGTACGAGAAGATATAATAAGGCAGACAGGATTGTCAAGAAGAAGTCGTGTATGTGCCCGTATTTGTGTGTGAGGGAGAAGGGGATGATGAAGAGAGACATCAATTTCGATTTCGTTGTACAGTAGTCGATTTTCAATTTCTGCTTGATCTCAAGACAGACTCTAGAGGATATTATTCACAAAGAAACAATCTTTCTAGACCATTTCCAATTTGCAATGCTACTCGTTTTTTCGGTGTAACAGATTGTTCCAAACTTAAAGTTGATGTCTGGGTCATGCTTCAGGGTCTCATTAATACTAGCTGGGTTCCTTGGTCTTCCCCATGTGAATCGGCTCTTGTGGAAAATAAATAAATACACTATGAAGTGGTAATGCAGCGCTTGCAAAAATACAACAGACGGAATGAATATTTTTGCAATATCCTACAATGCATATTTTCTTGCTTTACAAAAATCCTGAAAATGGAAATGCTTACACAGGGATACATAATTTGCACAATATAACAACCTCATAATCGAGTGTATGCGTCTAGAAGGTTGACACTTTAACTTGTAAAGAAAAGCATCCATTGCTTACTCATCTACTTTGAGATTCGAAAAAAGAGGTAAAATTCATGTTGATTTAACGATGTTCCTGTTTAGCTTGACTGGGTAAAATATAGGAGTCAATAGAAACGGTGCAATAGATCTCCTTTCACTGCTTGTTCTCTACAGAGAAAAGAGGTGAGATTTATGAGCTTTCTGCAGTTTTGTTGTTGTTGTTGTTGTTATTGCTGTTGTTGTTGTTGTTGTTGTTTTTCTGTGGTCTTCGTTCAATTCCATTCTTTTTTTCGATCTCTGAAGACAACATATCTAGCATTGAAATACCATTGTGCTTCTACTGCCAACACTTCACACAATGGCATTCTCAAATATGGTGAAACCCACATCGCCTGGTTCATTGTTTATTCTTTTGCTTATGAAAGTTCAAGGTCCGTTCTCCGCCTTCAAAATGACCGATATTGTGTCTGCAGGAGACAGGAGATATACATTTCTGCAAAAACAGCAACATCATCATGCTGACTTCTCTCGTTTCATCCAAATACGGTTAATGAATATTTTCTCTTTTCTGTTTTTTTTTTGTTTTTTTCTTATCAACACTAGTTCTGGGCTGCAGTCATTAGTCACGTCCTTGCCCAAGTGTCCGCTTGCTCACCGCGTATTTACAATAGCAGTCAGCAGACGAAGAGGTGCTTGTGAAATTATGAATAAGAGCAAAAGAAAGAACAAACAAACAAAAACAAGACCAAGTACATGAATAGCAACAAAAAAAACGGAAATGAAGAGGAAGCAGAATTACAGCGAGATGGTAGTACAATGACTATTTGTGTGTTTCTCTCTTTTTTTTTAAAAAAGTTGGGTCTTCTTGTGTCCAGTTCCGTTGCAATAAACCCAAAAGATTCGTGACTGCTAAGAAGCTCAGTATAAGCTCTTTCGGAAGAACAAAAAGAAAGCAACAAAGTCTACAACTATCTGGAGAAGCCCCGCAGAGAGCTGTTGGGATGGTGAGACGATTAGATAGCTGACGGTCCAGATCGCCGCCAAAGTGATATAATCAAGACAGAAAATAGGTTTAGCTATCGTGTACGCCTCCGGGAATAAGTCTGCCTTATGAAAGTTGCAAAGATTCAGGAATCTGTTGACCGACTATCGACAAAATGTTGCGGGTCTTCTCTCGGTCGACCCTAGACAGGTCATCGGAATCTGTATTTTTATTCATTAGTGTGTTTTCGGCGGTTTGTTAGATTGTTAGTGAGTAGTTTGCTGGGGATCTTCTGTCAGCTTTATTTCTAAAGTAGTTTGGGGGGGGGGGGGGAGACTAGAGGCTATTGTTGTATTTCGTGTTTATATTTTGATCTTCTTGTTGTGTTTGGTTTTGTTTTATTTTTTGTTGTTTTGGGGGAATTTTTTTGTTTAGATTTTTATGGGGTAGTTGAACCGTTAGTTAATTTACTTACGGTTGTTATTTGGTGGTCAAAAATAATTTTTTTGTTCTGGTATATTTTTTGTCTAATTTGTATCTTGTCTCTTTTGTTGTGTTATTTTTTAGGTTTGATGGTAGGCGTGTGGGTTGTTTTCTTAGTCGATTCATTAAAAAGTCTTCTCAGATCTGTCTGAGCTCTGATCGAATTTAGTTTAAGGAGGAGAACAAAACAATATTGAAGTCTATTCTCTAAAATCTAATTATTCGAGACAAGGTCTTCCTGTAAAACTAAACTTCGGGGAAGTTTTAATGTAGGCGGAGTATCTTGTTGGGAATACTCTCATTGCAGACAGGGCTTCATTACTTTACCCTTTAGCTGATGACAAGGTCTGGTCTTGATGGAAAATTTCATCTCATCTAAGAGCAAAATATCAGGAAAATAATGTGAGAATTTCGTTTATTTTAGATAATAGCCAAGTAGGAACAAACGTCGTTGTTGTTTTCCTGGGTTGGCAACATTTCGAAAAGGTTTAATCCTCTTCTAGATGGTCTTAGTAAGCCTATTTTGGAATAAATGTGTCAGCCCTTTTTTTCATTTACGATAGGCCTAATTTAGCCCCAGAAAGAAGAAAGTACGGACTGGTACCTAAGTGCAAAGAAGTAAGGGGAAAGTTTCAGCATTTTGGAACACGTATCCAAGCAAATGTTTTAATCCTCTATTGTAGCACCAATTGAGACCTGGTCATACTTAATACCAAAGGGCACGGTGACGGTGTATACAGACAGAATACGGACATTGACCTTTTAGAGACAACAAAAATACCCAGCAGGCCCCGAGATTTTACCAGGACGTTTTGTTCTGTTTCCTATCTGTTGCTGGCTTATTTTTGGCTCTTTTTTTAAAAACCATTAATCTGTTTGTTGCTACTGTTTTGTTTCGAAGGCCCAAATGGCAACGCTAAAAAACGCCACAAGACCGTTAGCTATCTCAGGTTAGAGCTCTCGTGGAGATTACGTGTCTCTTGGAGAATGATCTTGTATTCCCATACATCAGGACTAGACACACTTTGCCCGTATAATAGCTGCATACCGGCCATTGATCACGATAAGAGGAAAGGGAAAGTGCGCTTGATACATCCACGCAACGCAGCAGTTGGCAAATTACTTGAAGGCGCTCACGTTATTATTCAAAACTCAAAGGAGGCAATTCCAAATGAGAGAAGAGAAGAAAGAATTTTGGATTTAGAAAGACACATTTAGTCCTAACGACATCAGAGACTTTACAGATATTAAAAGGAGGAGGAGGAGGAGGAGGAGGAGGAGGAGGAGGAGGAGGAGGAGGAGGAGGAGGAGGAGGAGGAGGAGGTGGAGGAGGAAGATAAGACAGAGCAGGAAGAGGAGGATGACGTTATTAGGAATAACAACACTTTCTATAGCACTATCAATTCGGAGAACGAAGAGAAGAGAATGGTAGAGAAGATGAAGGAAAACATGGGGGGGGAGGGGTTGGCGTGTTTTCTTATGTGGTTTGCTTCTTCTTTCCTACCAAACATATATCGTCCTGATCTCTCCTCTTTCCCTTAAGTGTTTTTTACTCTCTTGTAAAACATCTAATCTTAGACACTCCTATGAACTCATTGCTTTGAAAGTGCCGCAAAACTTACTAAAACTAAAACATGGGGGGGGGGGGAGACAGGTAGGGGAAAGGACTAGCGGAAGAGAAAGGAGAAGAGATGGAGAAGTGAGGAGAAGGGGAGAGGAGGGAGAAGATGGATGAGGGGGGGGGTGTTGAAGAGGAAGCAAAAAAGTGGGTGAGGACAAAGAGGTGTGGAATGAGAAAAAAGGAAAGGATAAAAGGAAAAATAGCAACAATGCTAACATCAACAAAAAACAAACACAAAACGAAAACAATACAAAAAATAACAGCAGAACTGACAAACAGCAGCAACAATAACAAAAACATAGGTAGGCTACCAGGACACCGATACAAAACTCGTTCGTGAAATAAAACATGAACAGGGAAAACAACAGACAACAACGGCAACAGAAGCAACTAGCGCAACAGTTAGAACGTAAGGGATAACAAATCTTCAGTTACTTACACCGGTGCGAAGCCTGTTCCTGGTGCCTTCTTTTTCTGGCTTTTGTTCTATTTTAAACAAATCCGTGCTTGAAAACATTTTATTCCCGAATATTTCTCATTGCATACACTCTTTTGCCCGTCTTAAGTTCTTCACATTTCTTTCCTAGCATGACCTCCAGTCCCCCTGTCACCCCGAAGCTGAGGAAGTAGAGCACACACAGAGAGAGGGAGAGAGAGAGAGAGAGAGAGAGAGAGAGAGAGAGAGAGAGAGAGAGAGAGAGAAAAGAGAGAGGGGGAGACGTACACAAAGAGAGAGAGAGAGGGTGGTGGGGGGTATACCAAAGGAAAAAAAACCTTTGAGCTAATCATATATCGATAAAACATTATATTATTGTTGAGCTTAACCAGTCGACACTGCAATAAAATTACAGTGAAACTATGTTATGGAAAGAGAATTATAAATCGATCGTGTTAATCGCGCGATCCTGCATCGCTAAAGGAGAAATGTTGCTGAAACAGCCGTAAGTCAATTCTAATCGATTTACAAATATCCCACAGCTGTCAAGTTGATCAAAGGATCTTTCAACTGTTCATCATTACTTCAGAAAGATCCTGAGTTTGGTGGGGTGGTGAACGGGTTGAGAGTTGATGTCTTTTGCCTTTTGGTGGAAGGAGTTGCTTTAAACGTTAGTTAAGAGAGAGAGAGAGAGAGAGAGAGAGAGAGAGAGAGAGAGA
>NW_004797286.1:2501071-2502292 GCF_000002075.1 Aplysia californica | reverse complement strand
TACATTTTAGCTTTCTTTTTTTAGGACTAACGGTGAAACATGAAAAGATGGGGATTCTGCAGTGCTCATTGTTGTTTCGTTCTTTCAAGAGGGATAGGGGAGTTGTTGTTTTTAGAGAGGCACGCCTCTGAAATGAGCTACTGCACTATCGTGACCAAAAAGACAGTGAGGCACTCTCAGTCATTCTCCAAAGTGCTAATTACCAACCAGTCTTGACAAGACCATAGTATTTAATGCACGAGTAACTCCGGTATCAAATCAAGAAAAATAACACGTCAAGATGGAACTTACGTATTTCTATTATTGTAAGGATCCAGTACTCTTAGTTCACAACAACGCCATGGATGAAGGAGAAAAGGCAAAGTGTACCAAGAAAGTGAAATATTGTGTGGCTGGAATCGGGTAGTCGGAAGTCGCCTTCCGTTTGTTCTTCTGCTAGATCTAGAATGCATCCTACGACTATTCTACTGGTTGTTTTGTTGAGCACAGATTTGATCAACCCACCTACCTCCCTGAGCCCTTTTTGAGGTTGTTTTTTTCTCTCAACTTCACTAGAAAATGATTTAAAGAAATACCTAAATAACTCTTTTTAAATCTCTTTAAACTTTTTTTTTTGCAATACGTACAGACTGGAGATTTTTTTTTATCACCTCTAATCATTTTGCTCTTTAAAATAGTCTATACCAGACAATCTATTTCCAAATACGTACGGTCTATTTCACCAAACAGATGGCCAGTCCCAACTTCCACAAGAAAGGGGACAGCTGATCAGGTTAGTTATGTTTCTTTAAATAATCAAATGACAGATTCAAGAACTCGAAAAATGTATGCAACTTTAACGTTGGTTTTGAAAGACAGGCCGGACAAGAATGGCATTTTTGCCCTCTCGGAGACAGGTATCTATCGTGGTTCTAAGACGTTTCCGGCTCAGGAGAAAGCTTCTAGCATACCATGGAATCTAGATCCATCAGTCTATTCTAGGCGGGATGCTGATTTGTCTAATTTCTGTGACAGCGGAGAGAGATATTGACAAATGACTTGGGGCGTTTATGAAGATCCCCAGTGGTTTTGGAAAGTAGAAAAAAAATCTGATGAAAAATGGTCACTGAAATGTAAAAACAAAACTATACAAACTAAAGCTGTTTGTTTTGACCTAATCTTATATAATAAGTAGGCTATCTACCAATTTGTCTGTCTGTAATATCTATCTATTAGTATATA
>NW_004797286.1:2496659-2499933 GCF_000002075.1 Aplysia californica | reverse complement strand
TACACACATACATACATACATACATACATACATACATACATACATACATACATACATACATACATACATACAAATACACACCTTGAGATCAAAAGCGGGAGTGGGAGAGATAAATAGAGACAGACAGACAGACAGACAGACAGACAGACAGACAGACAGACAGACAGACAGACAGACAGACAGACAGACAGACAGACAGGGACAGAAAGACAGAGACAGAGACCCAGAGACACAGACAGAGAGAGAAAGAGACAGAGAGAGACAGAGAGAGACAGAGAGAGAAAGAGAGACACAAAGAAAGACACAGAGAGAGAGAGAGAGAGAGAGAGAGAGAGTAATTATATCTACCTACACTCACAGACCTCCTTTCCACACACCATCTCCATCCTTAACGCCCTCCTCTTCAATCTCTTGGAAGCACGATCATTAAGTTTTCGTACCAAAAAACAGCACTCTCTCATCACTGCAGCCTCCTCGAAAGAAGGCACTGGTGTGGGTTTTTTAAATAAGACTTTGAGAGCCGAACCTTCAAAACGCCGGCCTGGTCCTCTGTGTTGAGCACTTGAAGGAACCGATCTTCACCCAAGGAATCGTTCATAGCCTACCTGAAACAGTTCCAGTCAACCTTTGTTTCTGAACTTTTAGAAAACTCTTATCCACTTCCAACATTCCTATCGCCAACTGATCAGAGACGTTGGCAAAAGATGTTTTCGCCCTCTGAACCTGCAGTAGAACATACTCGTATCAACTTTCGGCTGCTGTTTACCTTGGAAGTGAAGCTTGCTATTGAGTTGTTTTGACGCGAAGGATTCGGGAGGTGGGTCGTCGACAGGGTTCTTAACCGCACGCAGGTATTCGTTTGGGAAAAGTTTGGTTATGCGTCAGTGGCTGAATACTTTCGCATTTCAATATTTATTTGTTTTGCTAAATATGCTTGCCAATACTTTGGAGAGAATAATAACAATGTTGTAAGAGAGTTTGAGTTTGAGAAGGGAAAGTAAAAAGCTGTCGAAAAGGGCAAACGAATATCGGTTTGCAATCTCAGTATCTTTCAATGAAGAAATTTTATTTTCGAGATGAAGATTTTGAAGGCGTCTCAAACCTCTGAACCACTTAACTTTCGAATTTGAAAACAAATAACGGTGGTTCAGAATCATTTAAAGGGTGCACAGTTTTATTAAGGAGTCTGGAGTCACGGTAGTTTAATTTTCAAGTTTGTTTTTTTATTAGTTTCGTTTAGATCTAATCTTGGGAAGCCAGTCTTCGAAGACGCCATTGAAAACAAGTGAGGCTTCCATTCACAATGAGTGTACACTGATCCAACAATGACTTGACGATCGATTCTTATGAGTCCGTTCATCGAACGTTGTACCTAGCTAGTTATTATTGTTATTATTATTGCATATTATGTGTGTATGTTAATATGTGTGCATATGTGTTCGTGTGTGTGTGTGTCTGTCTGTCTGTTCATGTGTGTTTGTGTGTGTATGTGTGTGTGTGTGTGTGTGTGTGTGTGTGTGTGTGTGTGTGTGTGTGTGTGCGTGTGTGTGTGTGTAGGTGTGTCTATGTGTTTGTGTATGTGCGTAGATTTGTGTGACTTTATTAGAGCGCGTCCGTAGTACCTTAATCGAGTGATTTTATTATCAGTACAGCTAGATGATTTGCAATATTCATAGATCTTTCCAATCGACAAACATTTCATTCAGAGCGAAGGATGAAAATAGACACATACAAATGGGTTTTCGACTTTACTGACGGTAATGCTTTGCATCTGAATGCTCTGTCCTACATGTGGGAGAGGTTTATGCGTGTCATTGATTACTGCTACGCCTAAGTAAAAGCAAAACATCAAGATGAAAAGCGTGAGGACTGAAGGATCAAAGACTGCATAAGTCAACTCCATTCTCATGAGTCTAATTGAATCATTTTTTATGTTTTTGAATGTCTGTCTGCTAATGCTGCTGGTCTTTAATGCGTGGTAGCGTGGTTGTGAAGACTACACCCAACTTAATGTATTTAGTCTACTTTGAATGGGCAAGTCATTGGAGCTTTCTATCAGTTAGGTTCACAGCAAAATGTAGCAAGTCACGGGTGCCTGAAGGCTAAAATATACCAAAGTTTGTCCAGCAAATGTTCACCCACTTGGGCTGCAGTTTGGATCCTCTAAGAGCATGGATATAATTTAGATTTGGCATGCAGAAATGTAATAATCTTGTTTAGCTGCGTGGTTTCTATAAGGATGAGAGACGAAGCACCTGAAGATGTTCATACGCACAGCAGCAAACCTTTCTAAACGCAAGAGAAATTATCTTTAGGTGGAAAAGCTGTTTCCCGGATTATGTAGCCTCTAATTCAAAGTGAGATCCAGGCAGAACAATCTACAATGTTTTGCACAGTTATGAAGTTATGAGTACTCTTCCGTGCCGATGGTCTGGTAAAAAGAAATCTATGTGACGACTTCTGAATCGATTGCTGCCCAAATGTTAAAATCGTTTCCAGTTGTAGAACTGTGGTACGGAAATGACGCTGCAATCATGAAAAACATTATCCGATGCTATAATGCTGAACTTTATCTAAATACACAAACGCGAGAGCTAGCTGGGGAGGATGTTGGAAGAGAAAGATAAAGATATTAAGGCAGGCACATAGACAGTTACATAGATAATGTGCACTGAGCGGACAGATGGAATGATACTTTAAAAATCACAGCAGGCTAGCAGACGTACAAAATCTGCAAGAAGACGAATGAAAAGGGAAAAAAACTAGCTCTTTCACACAACCTCTAGAAGACAGAAAGTCGAATCCTGAGCTCAATTAGCTTCGTGTGTCCTATAGGTTGTTACTCTTTGTTATGCTTCAGTCTTTGTCCTTTCTTGAGCTAGAAACAAAATTTTAAAACACTGTAAAGGTGAAATCAAGTACGGTCACACTGGATAAAACACGGTGTTTCAAAAACGCCTGTGAAACAAATGAGGCTCATACATCACAAACTGCATGCCATTTGCAGCATCATAAAGATAAAGGAAGCAGGAACACATGCACTCACAAGAGAACAAGAAAGGAGAGAAAGAAGGGCAGAAATGGAGGCTGTTGTTAAGGTACAGATGCTGAAACTGATATTATTCAAACAAACTATGATGGTCGACTAATTTAGAAAGGGTACAATATGTTTAGTTACTGGTATACAGTCCTATATCATAATACTATCAAATAATCACAGACAATACTCGTAGCTCACACAGGCACACGTACTCTCTCTCTCTCTCTCTCTCTT
>NW_004797286.1:2490928-2494487 GCF_000002075.1 Aplysia californica | reverse complement strand
TAAACACACACACACACACACACACACACACACACACACATACTCACACACATGCACAACTAGATGCACAAAAACGCCTGTTTACAAGAAAACATGCTTACTGAAAAAAATTCACTTTATAGACAGCTTTGCACTGAACTAAAATGGCTTGATTCCTTTCGGAATAAAGGCACAGTTAACACTTTTCAGGCGAAGAAACGAAAGAAGATTAAAACGTTGCAATAAAAATGCGCACTCTTGTATCTCGTATTATGCAAATCACATTTCTTGGGGCCAAAAGGGAAAGTGGCTCGTGAACTAACAAAACAGAACAGTACCCCGCATTTTTTATGTAGGGGGAAAGCTGTCTTCCCGGGTGGCATTATTATTGTACTGCGAGGTGATCTGAGGAATATTATACAGTGTGGTGTTGCTCATATAGCTTTCAACGCTAGTCCTCTATCAATGGAAGAGAACAAGAGAACTAGGTACTACTGACGCTACCGACGACAAGAAGATGTATTGGAAAGCTGTAAAGATAATAAAGGAAGTAGGAATGGGGAACCCGGAAATGTTTCCTGTTATTGCACCACACAATGATAATGGAGTAACTACACAGCCTACAGAGATGTTTCTACTCGATTTTTGGTGTGTGTGTGTGTGGGGGGGGTGTCATCGTGTTGATGGGAGTAACAGCAGCGCTGCCCAGTGTACTTGGTATGTTCTGCGCTCGTGCAGATTGGGCAGGAAAGAAAACTTTGGGGGAGAAGCGGGTGAAAATTAAGATACCCCGTTTTTCTGGGCAAAGCTCATTATAGATCTTATGTTATTCTTCTAATTAAACGCTAAGATCATTCCTGTCACTGATTTCAACAATGTGTGTCTCTTAGTGATATTGTTCGAATTTTATGTTTACTAAAACGCTGTTCGAAAAAGTTCAGGGATTATGATTGTGCGTGTTTGCATTTACTGACGTGTCATGTTTAGAAGTGCTAATAATGCATTTAGACCTTTGCACAAAGGCACCTCATGGTGAAGAAAAACAGGATCCTAAAGTGCTTCTGGTGTTCTTTCGCAAGGTTGAAAAACATGTTTTATAGTTGGATGTTTCGAAAGATAGCACTTAAGCTCGATTGACGAGAAAAACAAAACGTTTTGTGAACGGAGATATTTATCATTTTAAAAAACAGAGCAAAGTATTCAAATCATCGATTCTTCCTGACGGAAATAAGTAGGTAGCTTCATAATGTGCGCCATATTTTGTTACACTAATGCACGCGATGTTAGCGTTTCCACGACAGCTAAATGGATAACCAAAGCAAAGCTTGGAGATTCACCCTTCCCCCTGTGCCAGGCATTCATATCCACGTATTCATACCCTGACAGAACGAAAATCCATCAACAAATAAAGAAAATAACCTTCTAATGCTACCGCCAAACAAGGCACTCTCATGCGAGAAATGGAAACGCTAAATTCGATTTATTGGGTGTTGCTAAGACACTCTGGACATGGCAGGATCATGTAAAGAGATAGGAATACACTTGTTTTCCGGACACGGGAAGCAGAAAGGTTGTGCTGCTGTCTGCTATCTTTTCATGTTCTTGCTGCTGTTGCTGTTTTTGTTGACTATGTTGTTGTATCCCACTATTCATCCACTCAATCAATCACGTGACAAATGTACTTGATCGTTCTTTGACATTATCAGTTCGAGGGGTGGGGAGATGGGTGGCGGGGAGGCGTTATCTGAAAAGAAATCAGTGTCTTCCGGGTTTGTCAAAACTGTCAAAAAAGCCGCGGAGGAAGACAGAGTTGTTCCCAACGGCCAGGAGAGGGATGAAAAGTCTGTGTCCATCTAGGACAGAAATGTAGACTGGAACAGCGAGCTGATTGATTCGTTGCTTTATAGCTAGATTTATCGCAAATTATTGATTGATTGGTTTGTTGGTTTGTTGGTTGGTTGGTTGATGGATTGGGTGAGTGAAGATGTTTGTAAAACAACTTAATAAAAATTATGTCATTTATGAGATCTCCGTTGGAAAGGGTAATTTCAACCAATATGCCACTGATAATGAAAATATAAATTGTAACTGGCAAGCAATTCGAAACGAAACGATAATGAAAGGGGCAACAAAATAAATTGGTATCTCTGTGAAATAATGGAGTTTGTGGGAGAAAATGAGAAACATGGCCAGAGTTCTTGCAAAGAAGATATCTTCCAACAACGTGGGAAAACCGAATACCAGAGAGAAGGCAATTACAATAATAAAATGAGTGGATGTTGTTAACTACAGCAAAAAGAAAAGGTAATCAGCCCCTGATGAAAGCAGAGACGTCACTGTAATTGAAAGACAGAAAAAATATTTAAGAGTGCGCAGATGAACACGAACACACTGAGTATCATATCAAGAGAAACAAGGGGAAAAGAAAAAGAGGAAAAGCTCAACTTCAAGATTCCAAGGGCAAAGCAGTAATCGAAAGAAAATAACTGAACTCGTGTGTCTGAGAAAGGATTGCCGTTTAGTAAAGAGCAGTACTTTGACAAGATTGTTACTGGCCATAAAGTGCGTCACAAAAGCAAAACATAAAACACAAAGAGAACAGCTCAGGAAAAAAGAAGTCGTATTTACCAATGGTGCCCTCCAACCATCAGCAAAAGAGATTTTTTTTTCTTATTCCAGAGATTTGACTAGATCTAGATATAGTGTAACAGCGGCGGAAATGATTTACTGGATAAACAGTAAGAAAAAAAAATTCGTATAAATAGATCGAACATATTGCATAATTTCGCTTATGAGTGGCAAGTGCCTTTCCGGACTAAAAGTTACATGAGAATATTTGTACAAGTCCGCATTGTTCCTTAATACGGGACAGTGCTTTGAAGAGAAAAACGCTTTGGGGGGGGGGGGCGGGTACACGTAACTTTAGGACTTGCCTACAAGGGGTTCCATTGTTATTTAGGAAACGAAACTAGATTTCCTTTGCAGAGCCAGGGGCGACATCTTTAGAAACAAAACAAGCCACTTACACGAATAGGTGAAAAAGTGAGGTGGGGGTTTTGTAAAAAATATAATTGGCATGATATTGGTGTCAACGAAAGTATTAGTAAAAGAAAGATTTTCTATTATTTTAGAGGCGAATTTAGTTATAAACATTTTCATCAGCTTTAGTGGCAACATTTGTATCATTGCGCGTGGGAGTAGGGAACGCAGGGATCGGCAGAATTGTTGAAACGATCTTTGCTGCCCTAGACGATTTCAAACTACGCATTTTCAGATGAGTGCGTGCTTTAAGCTGGCACAGGATGTGGAAAAGTAGAAAGTCTTAGCGTTTGTTCGGGGCCTTTACTCCGATCCAGGGTGAGAAAGATAAAAGATGATGATACTGATGATGTGTGTTTTGGAACTGACAAATATTCACATTGTCTTGTTCTTCCTTGAAACGTTCAACATAACCTTTCTGTCAACAATGAAACCAGCAGTATGTGTTTTTGTGTATATCTGCATGTGTGTGTATGTGAATGAGTATGTGTGTGTGTGTGTATGTGTGTGTGTGTGTGTGTGTGAGTGTGTGTGTGTGTGT
>NW_004797286.1:2485724-2488696 GCF_000002075.1 Aplysia californica | reverse complement strand
CTCTCTCTCTCTCTCTCTCTCTCTCTCTCTCTCTCTCTCTCTCTCTCTCTCAGTCACTCACTCACTCACTCGCTCGCTCAGCCCCTCTCCACCTCTCCGCACATCAACTCGTTTATTTTTCCCTCTGGCTCCTTGTTCTCAGAAACTTGTGAACACACACCAGCTTTCTCCCGTCATTCTGTAGCTGCTGGAGACAATGAATGGAAAGGGGTAAATAAGTACAACAGAAAAAAAGCTCCTTACTTCCAGAAAATTTGTCTTATCTTAAGATGAGACACATGCCTCTAGACACACTTAAGAGCCTCATGTTTCACGGTTTTAGGAAGCGTTACTGACCCGATGACATCCAAATCCTTTTTTCCGGGCTCAGAAGCCCTATAGGAGATTCCCCCTTGGATTTATCCGGATTTACCGGTGTCAAGTTCTTACCGTCGCACCCAATTAACTGCTGGCGAGATAGCCGTTTTCCTGTGGGTCAACGCCAGACCCGTGTTTATTCACTTCCTCCTTAAGTTTTTTTTTCTGTATTTTTTTTTTTAACGTTTTGCTTTAAATTCTTCTTTCCGGAGGACATCAATTTGTTACAACCACGCTACAACCATCACTTCATGTCTGCGTTTTGGATTCCTCTATTCTGCCAGGGTCCCCTCCCCCCCCCCCTTTTTTTTTAAATTTCCTCTTGAAGCCAAAAAAAATCCTTCCTCGAGTCTCCTACTCCTTAAGCTATCTTTTATCGTTTGCTAATTTATTGTTATATACAAAGTCTTCTCCTACTGGGTGGTTGGTTAGCGAAGTTTTAGATCGTAGCTGTAATGTCTGTTTGTATCCTAGTTGTTACTTTTGTTGTAACTGTTATTGTGATATTTTTAACTTTTTAAAATTAGTGTTATTATTATTATTATTATTATTTGTATTATTTTTATTATTATTATTGTTATTATTATTATTATTATTATTATTATTACTATTATTATTATTACTATTATTATTATCATTATTATCATTGCTATTATTATTATTATTTATTATTATTATTATTATTATTATTATTATTATTATTGCTTTTGTTATATTATTTTCCCTCCATAGTGCATTTCTATTGTCAATCTGTTGCCAGACTTATAAGTCACAGTTTCTAATCGACTGAAATAATAGACTTAAGATATCATTGTTTGATCGAATTACTTTGTTCAGCTAATTATACATGTATTAAGTTATGTTTCCATAAGAAAGAAGATATCATTTTTTTAAAGAGAAAGTATTTTATTGTGTATGTAAGTCAGTTAAAAATTTTCTTAAGGTAAATTTATTATGAAATTTTTTAAATCTTGAAATCCCACCTTTTGTTTCTCTGATTAAAACGTTGGTCATGTACAATGGTATTCACGTTCAGTATCATCTGTCACTGTTTTAGAATGCTCAGCATTGTTCTGGGTGTGCTTTTTTCTACTGAGTCTCTTTGTATTCCTGGGATTTTTACGTAAAGGTGAACCGGTATTATTTTTGGTGAACGGTCGGTCCTTTAAGTGGCATCCTGTCTACGCGGATGGCGGCTATACTTCAACCACCGTAAACGAGAGTGGGGAGAGGAGGAGTAATAAGAGAAGGAGAAGGGCAGGAAGGGAGCAGAAAGGGAGGAAGAGGAGGAGAAGGAGCAGGAAAGGGAGAAGGACAGGGTGGAGGAAGAAAAGGAGGAGATGGAGGAGGAGGGGCGGAGAAAGAGGGGGAGGAGGAGGAGGAGGAGGAGGAGGAGGAGGAGGAGGAGGAGGAGGAGGAGGAGGAGGAGGAGGAGGAGGAGGAGGAGGAGGAGGAGGAGAAGGAGGAGGAGGAGGAAGGGTGGAGAAGGAGAGAGAGCAAGGGGGAGGATAAGGATGACGACGATGACGACAATGACGAAGAGATGGAGGAGGAGGAGGAGGAGGAGAAGGGGGAATGCATATGAACATGGAGGGAGAAAAAGAAGGAAGAGGGAGAGAATGGAAGGGGGCTAACAAGAAGAACGGCGGGGGCAGAAAAAGAAAGAGAAGAGAAGCAGAGCTGTCTTTATGTCCATCGTTACCTGAACATAATGGTATGTCGCTTAGAACTCTCGGTATGTCTTTTGAACATCCTCCTAACATGTAAATTCTTTGTTCTTTTTTTGTTGGGGGGGGGGGGGGCGGAGTATTCATTGTATTCTTGAATTCCCAAGACAAAAGCTAACTGCCGTCTTCATACCTGACAATCTTCAGATCGTTATTTAAGTGAAAGACATTTTAGAAAATTCCGAAAATAAGCCTGTTGTTTTTCTTAAACACTTTTCCGGTCCCGAAGCAAGCTTTTGAACTCCATCTGCAAGTCAACAAAACCTTGTCGAATTTGTAACAAATGGAACTGGTCTCATTCTCGTCATTTATTTAAAGGGAAAGGAATGTGGCGTCACATTCTCAGCTTTTGACGTGCAGAGCAAAGGCATTATGATAGTTTGTTCTTAAATCATACTCTTTTGTGGTCAATTTGCTGCGTTCCTGTTATCTCTCTCTCTCTCTCTCTCTCTCTCTCTCTCTCTCTCTCTCTCTCTCTCTCACACACAGACACACATATACATAACCACAAACAAACACACATATACGGGGGCGCGCGTAAAAAGATTAACTTTCTAAATAGAGAAAATGTGACGTCCCAGGGCATCATCGGAGAAATGAACAACTGTAATGTCATCTGACACTAGAATTCTTTTGGAGAAGTTTTAAAATGCTACCAGTTCAGTCCCATGCCAATTGAGAGTCTGTTCTTCATTAATCATTCTAACTGAATTTATTATAGGCTGAAAAAACAGAACAAAAATATTAATAATCGATACGATCATTCATAATATAGATCTATAACACAGTCGCTGTTCCCAGATCCTCCTCGTACCAGATTAGCGCTCGTAAAGGAAAAAAAAAATCTCACAAAAGCAGATAAAATGGTGTCTCTCTAAAACAAAAAGT
>NW_004797286.1:2483490-2485624 GCF_000002075.1 Aplysia californica | reverse complement strand
AGTCATTATGAGTACAATCTTGCCATCTGACTGTTTCTTATCTATCTATTTATCTATCTATCTATCTATCTATCTATCTATCTATCTATCTATCTATCTATCTATCTACCTACTTACCTAGCTATCTACCTATCTAGCTTGCTAGTTAGCTAGTTATCTTTGTTCTTTCCTTTTCCCACTTCTATCTATCTATCTATCTATATATCTATCTATCTATTTATCGACCTATCTATCTATGTATATACCTATCTATCTATCTTTATCATCTTCCTCTCTATCTCCCTTTTTGCATATAAATAAGGACACACTCACACACTATTTCTCTCTCTCTCTCTCTCTCTCTCTCTCTCTCTCTCTCCTCTCTCTCTCTCTCTCTCTCTCTCTCACACACACACACACACATACACACACACACACACACACATACACACAACCACAAACAAACACACACATACAGGGGCGCGCGTAAAAAGATTAACTTTCTAAATTGAGAAAATGTGACGTCCCAGGGCATCATCGGAGAAATGAACAACTGTAATGTCATCTGACACTAGAATTCTTTTGGAGAAGTTTTAAAATGCTACCAGTTCAGTCCCATGCCAATTGAGAGTCTGTTTTCATTAATCATTCTAACTGAATTTATTATAGGCTGAAAAAACAAAACAAAAATATTAATAATCGATACGATCATTCATAATATAGATCTATAACACAGTCGCTGTTCCCAGATCCTCCTCGTACCAGATTAGCGCTCGTAAAGGAAAAAAAAAATCTCACAAAAGCAGATAAAATGGTGTCTCTCTAAAACAAAAAGTAGGCCTATGTATTTCACCATAGATAAGTAAACATCCCCGGAATCACAGAACTTATGATTGGCGTGAACCTGCGATTACACACACCTTTACTTTCCATACTAAGTTCAATTTGTGAAATGCTTAGTTTTATTATCCATACGGTCTCGTGTCGGCATAAAAAAGCAAGGTGCAAATGAATCCAGAGATTATGTTTACGAAAGCACTCTCACCACATTTTCACACTTCCCATCTTCCCCACACCCCAACATCCTCAACCCCCTACACCCAAATGTTATAGGTGCCACAAACGTGTTTTGAATTACCAAATTTCACTTCTAAAATATTGCATGAATAGTCTTTTATCTCTGTCGACTTTAAAGAAAAGTAGGTGAGATTTTACATTTGCTCTTTAGAACTAATTAAAAGAGTTGTTTTTAAGAAAGTTTAATTCGGTCTAGGAAGTTTTAATTTTCCATCGTTATAAGCCAGATATAATGCGAAACTGAACACTGCCCACAGTTACATACCTATTGTTTTTCAATTTATATGAATTAGTATGTGCGAGCGGCGATCATTCCTTTGAAATTGCGGTAAACCAGAAACGAATGGCTACAAGGAGTGTGTAATTTCCACAATACGCCCCCGCCCCCCAAAACAAGGGCAGTGCTGCTGACTGAAGTTGTCTTCAAGGCTATTCCCAAAGGAGGGATAATAGACTTAAGATATCATTGTTTGATCGAATTACTTTGTTCAGCTAATTATACATGTATTAAGTTATGTTTCCATAAGAAAGAAAATATCATTTTTTTAAAGAGAAAGTATTTTATTGTGTATGTAAGTCAGTTAAAAATTTTCTTAAGGTAAATTTATTATGAAATTTTTTAAATCTTGAAATCCCACCTTTTGTTTCTCTGATTAAAACGTTGGTCATGTACAATGGTATTCACGTTCAGTATCATCTGTCACTGTTTTAGAATGCTCAGCATTGTTCTGGGTGTGCTTTTTTCTACTGAGTCTCTTTGTATTCCTGGGATTTTTACGTAAAGGTGAACCGGTATTATTTTTGGTGAACGGTCGGTCCTTTAAGTGGCATCCTGTCTACGCGGATGGCGGCTATACTTCAACCACCGTAAACGAGAGTGGGGAGAGGAGGAGTAATAAGAGAAGGAGAAGGGCAGGAAGGGAGCAGAAAGGGAGGAAGAGGAGGAGAAGGAGCAGGAAAGGGAGAAGGACAGGGTGGAGGAAGAAAAGGAGGAGATGGAGGAGGAGGGGCGGAGAAAGAGGGGGAGGAGGAGGAGGAGGAGGAGGAGGAGGAGGAAGGGTGGAGAAGGAGAGAGAGA
>NW_004797286.1:2478707-2483390 GCF_000002075.1 Aplysia californica | reverse complement strand
ATTTTCTTTCCTCATCTTTACTATTGTCATATTTTTTTCCTCCCACTTTTTTTGTATGTTTGTCACTCTCTTATGACCTGCTATTTGCAGGATGCATTGATAGTTGAAGCAGACTTTGTGTTGTTAAGGCTAGAGAGGTGAGCATAGTAAGCCTGAGTCCTCGTTTGGACTTCTCTGTTGACATTCCCCCCCTTGGCGCTCATATGCCCTTATGCAGTTGCGAGCGCCGTAAAATTTTACTAAAATTAAAACTCACTTGCAAGAGCGAAGAGACAAAGATACGGAAAACTACTCCAAAGAGAGATAATTTCAAAGACTCGAACCGGCTCTCGGAATATACAAGAATCTCACACTCAAAAGTAGACCGACTAGCTCTGAATTACAGCCACCTCAGCTTTTAAGTAGCTTTTTCTTATTGTTGTATTTGTTTTCACTGGAACTTTTATCATTCCCATTCCTCCCCCCGGTCTCTGACATTTTACGTGTTTACATTATACGTCATTTTATTAATTGCCCCCTGTAACAACGAGACGGAATCTGAAAAGATCACACTGTCTCCCCAATCTTCTTTCTCAAGTAAGGAATGTAAATAAACTTCAGGTTTACAAAAATAGCGAGATTGTTAAAGACTTCATCCCAACCAGGTAGAACACTGCTCCGCGTAGGGTTATCTAAATGTTCTGCCCAGCTAACCGTGGCTTTCTCTGCGGGGAGTTGCGATAATTTAATGTAGCTTTCCCGTTTCCTTCAGGAAAATCGAGAAATGTTTATATCGAAAATTAGTCACTGATAAGTTCGGTACGAAAATGTTTATGCAGGTGTTACCTAAGAGTTATTCCGGCACAGGCATACAGACAGAATGGAGAAAGGAAAATCGTTTACCTTCATAAAAATTATGTATGTAGATGTGTGTGTGTGTCAAGTGCTCGTCCGTGCAAGTGTGAACTCATGCTTACTGTGGGGGTGGGGTGGAGAGAGAGACACAGAGAGAGAGAGAGAGAGAGAGAGAGAGAGAGAGAGAGAGAGAGAGAGAGAGAGAGCAAGACATGTTTTAGCAGTTTAGCAAGTCAGAACATGGCAAAAGCTGGTAGTCTGGAAGAGCAAAAAAGATTTGTGGTTAGAACGCGAACCTCGTGGCAGCTGCTCCCATTATATGTTAACAGCAAAGAGATAGGACGGCGCAGCGTTTGCTTAATTGGTTAGACACATGACCCCGTTGTGTGAACTCGAGTTGTAATCACTGTCGGAACCTTGCGGAACCTAGACTACTTAACTTTTATCGAAAAACCCAAAATTTCTGCAACCTGACTTACTGGATACTCACTTGAATTTGCGGATCCCAATTCCTAGAGAAATCTAGATTATGATGCTTTAATTGTGAAGGAAATGTAACGGTACGATAATGTGACTTGTACAACAAAAATTAATTCAGTACCATTAAAAGCATTTGGACAATAAGTGAGTCATGAGTTATAAAGTGATTAGGAACACCCGAAACAAAGCTTCTTTATCCTGACCCATGTTTATCGAAACAATAAGATTTCATATAATTCTGACGAACATTCAAAGTTAATACATTATGATTATAAAGACATATTATGCGGGATGCTTGATAATTTATTAATGTTGCCATCAATATCACAACACCACACTAGTGTTTCTCATCGAAGAAGCAAAAGCGTAAACTTTTTAAACAAATGCCCTAGTCATCCAAAACAAAGTGAAACATCTTTCATTACGAAAAGGTCCTGAATATCTTTTAATGAGAAGTAGTCACAAGACCCACCATTTGTCTAAATTACATTTCCTTCTGCTTTCCTTTTGTATCCTGGAAGACAAATGAAGACCTTTTCTCTTTAGACCGTTTCTGTAAGGTCAAAAACCTCTATCAAGCCAAAGGAAACAATGTGTCCTTTGTCCTGGTTCCATGCGTTGGTGCAACAGTCTAGCTCTACGGGTCAGCCAGTCTACGTCTTTTGTATTAATTTGTTCGAGTCGGTGCTGCTCGAATTTTGATTTTAAGTTCCCTTCAGGGTGCTTTTAGTTGCATCTGAGGGAGCCCAGTAGACAGAAGAAATTGTATCGACCTTTCTGGACTAGTACTCTACCAAGCCCACGCATTCGTCCTTACAATCTGTCAGTGGGAGTTTTTGTGCGCACTTGCTTTTCAAACCGACAGTTGATTTGATTTAAATTACAAAAGTAATTGATTGCCTGAAATATGATTTCAAATTGTGTAACAAGGAAAGTCATCGCGACCTTAGTCTCCATTTAAGGTTGGCCGTTCTGAGAACAAGTATTGTATAATCGTAAGGGTAACTGGTATGTTTCCTTACTTAGCCTTTACATACAGTTCAGAGAGGGAGCTCAAACTTAATTCATATTTTAATAATGCCTTTCTGTGATACAGCAAAGAAATATATGTGGAGTCTTTACCAATCTCTAAAAGACAAATAGTTCTGATATCCATTATTGCTTAGGGCTGTTATCCCGAAATCAGTGTTTCTAGAACATTTCAAGCTTTTAGCTGTAAGTGGATACGACGTTTTCTTTAAAAGATAAAGAAAAGGTCAAAGAGAAAAGCTTGTGTATTAAACGTTTGTTGACAGACAGGGGGACAGTCAGGCAGGCAGGCAAGCAGACAGACTGATAGACAGACAAACAGACAGACAGACAGACAGACAGACAGACAGACAGACGCACAGAGAGAGAGAAAGAGAGAGAGAGAGAGAGAGAGAGAGAGAGAGGGGGGGGGGGCATACAGACAGACAGACGGGCAGGAGAATTTGAAGGGAGAAATCTGAGTCACACGGTATCAACGATCGGAGGTATTTCTTGTGGATTTATTTTTCTTTTCAAGTTCAGTTTTCTTCATTTAACATGTAAGACACACAGAAAATCACGAAGGAACAATCCGTATTGGGGGCAAAACTACTTATAACTTACGTTTTGTAGACGACATAGACGGCCTTACGGGACAAAAACAAGAACCAGTCAGCTTAGTAGACTACCTTGAAAAGACCTCCACAGCCTACAGCATGGAAATCAGTGCTGAGAAGATGAAACTGAAGTCTAACAACAGCCACAACATCACTGTGAACATCCATGTCAACAACCAGAGGCTTGAGACCGCACGCATCCCCAAATAGCTGGGTGTAATAGCGACAGACGAAGGATCAAAACTAGAAATAATTTCCAGAATAGCGCAAACTCCAGCAGCAATATTCTAGTTGAAAACCATCTGGAACTACAGAAATATCACCATCAGATCAAAGATCAGACTGATGCCTTCCCTGGTCATGTCAGTAGTTTTGTATGCGTGTGAAACCTGGACCTTGAATGCAGAGATTAAAAGAAGGATCAAAGATGTGGAGATGAGATGCTTCCGATAAAAACTTCGGTATCTCATACAAAGATCCCACCACAAATGATGAAGGCAAACAACGAATCAAAAATGAAATCGGACAATACCCTGACTTTCTCATTCTGGTCAGGAAACGCAAACTGCAATGGTATGGACATATCATCTGTTCATCCAGCTTTGCCCGGATGATCCTGCAGGGCAGCGTCCAGTGAGAAAAAGGAGCTGAAGCAGACCGAAGAAGAGTTGAGAGGACAACATCAAGGAATGGACATGTCTGGAACTCAATCACACACTCAGGAAAGCTGAAGACAGGATGGAGTGGAGGAAGCTGGTGGCCAAATCTTCAAAAGCGTCCCGACGGACATCCAGTCTACGGGATAGGTGAAGGTGAAGGACACTATCTTAAATTCTTAATGTCCTCGGGAAATGACAGTACGGTATAATAAATCAAAGTTAATGCGAAGAAATGTTCCAATATTAGCGCCTAATTGAAGTATAAAGGATAATCCTTTTACCAATTTTGCCACACAATATATCCAGTTTTGTAACCATATCCCACCCCCATAACAACTCTTTTTACAGCCCTGCAAAGGAGTGACGATCCCATTAAAATAGACAGAACCCTGATGGGAATCGAACCCACGACCTTACAGTTGTAAGTCTGAGAGCCTAACCACTAAGCCGCCGACTTAATTTGATTTGTACAGCTGCACCTGCTCACTTTCGTTGTAAAAATTGCCAATCAGTGAGGATATAATAATTATTATGAATCTTCACAATGCTGTGAGTCGTTTGGTGCAAAATAGATAAGCAACAAGTGCATTTCGTACCCGGTTCCTGACCCAAGCATATCTAATTTCCTTGAAGCTCATGCCGTGACACAAAAATTGAGATTCCTTACTGCTTTTCCAAAAAGAGTAGCATTGATGAAAGTATTTGTTAATTCGGCCTTTACCATGAAAAATAAATTATTCCGGTCATTTCTTTGGAAGGGAATTCGCAGATCTATGGGTCTTGGTAAGCGTATTTTTATCGTGAGTCCAGATTACTTCCGCTTCTTCGTCTGTCTGTCTGTCTGTCTATCTGTCTGTCTGTCTGCTTTGTCTGTCTGTCTGTCTGTCTGTCTTTCTGTCTGTCTGTCTGTCTGTCTGTCTGTCTCTCTCTCTCTCTCTCTCTCTCCCCCTCTCTCTCTCTCTCTCTCTCTCTCTCTCTCTCTCTCTCTCTCTCTCTCATTCACTTAATCACTCTCTCTTTCTCGCTCATTCTCTCTCTCTTCATTCTCCCCACACGCACACTCAGACATATACACTTACTCATGC
>NW_004797286.1:2476224-2478327 GCF_000002075.1 Aplysia californica | reverse complement strand
CAGACAGACAGACAGACAGACAGACAGACAGACAGACAGACTGACTGACTGACTGACAGACACACAGACAGACAGACAGACAGACCGACAGTATGATAGAGAATGAGAGAAAACAAGATTGACTAATCAAAAGTGTAAAAAAGGGTAAAGAGGAGTAGAAGCGCTGCAGTCAATATAATTAGTAAGGTAGTTTTGTTTTGGGAAACTGTTGGAGTCTTCATAATAAACAGCACGAAAACCGTCGTCGTTTGCTCTAACACAACGTAAAATAAACGATTTTTAAAATATGCTCAAAACACGAGAAGACATGAACTTTAGAAACTATCATCATCATCATCATCAGCAGCATCATTATCATCATCCTCGTCATCATCATCATTGTAAATAGCAAGGAATAAATATGGGTTGAGACTGGTAAAATTTTCTAATTTTATACTAGTTCAACGTTTCGCCCGGTAAAGGTCTTCATCAGGAACACGATACAAAAAAAAATGTACGATCTAATGACTACAAGCTATAGCAACAAAAGTGCACGCATCGTTATCATCATCATCATCATCATCATCATCATCATCATCATCATCATCATCATCATCATCATCATCAATGGCAGTAGCTGGAGAGCTAGAAGAAAAAAGCCCCATGTAGCCTGATTGACTTATTTATGGACAAGTCGCTCTTTGGTCAGGTTATCAACCCCACAGTATTTTGTACCCTCTTTTCTGGACGAGCAGATAGTCTTTCAGGGTGAATGAACGCAATAACGTGATCGCCTAACTGAATTGGGATTCATTGCCCAAGTTAGGAGGCAATGTTAGTTGGTACAAGCGTGAAAGGGAACGTGTTCCTTCTTGGTACCTGATGAGGATGATGCGGATGTTGTTGCTGCTTTTGCCTTCGCTGTTGCGAATTTTTCTAATGTACATTTATGCTAAAAGTTAAACAATGAAGCGACTCAAGAAAACAGAAGGGAAAACAAACAAAAATGTTTGAATTATGTCATTGAGATTCAAAATGTTTGGGGAGGGAGGGGGAGGGGGTGTGATTCATTTGCAGTTTATCAAAATGTGGTTTATCAAAATACCAATACTCTGTCACTACTTCTCTTTTCGCCCATAGATAGATAGATAGATAGATAGATAGATAGATAGATAGATAGATAGATAGATAGATAGATAGATAGATAGATAGATAGACAATCAGGCAGGCTTGCGGGCAACTTGATATAGTGTAAAATCGACAGCTGGACAACTCTATCAGGCAGAAATGAATGAATGATTGAATGAATGAATAGGTTGATGAGTGAATGGATGGGGGGATTGAAAAGGGTGCATGAAAAGAGAGACGGTTTGGTATAGTGGTCGTCGTCGGATACACGGAGAGATGGGCGGGTGGTACTCCAGAGGATAATAACAACTTCCTTGGGGTAGTTTCGAATGTCCAGAAGACGTTGAGTACGAAAAAGAAGCCTCTCGAACATACTACAAATCCGTCTCTCGGAATTCCAACAAAACTTGCCTCATTTCCGTTTGGAGCCTCGGTGTTACAACTTTCGCTGGGGCGTGTAATCAGGTAAAGATGTGATCCTCTGCCGAGGGCATCCGTGTGCATTTGACCATAAAGACTCCCAACTCTTCTAATGGCAGCCTCTCGGTGATGTCGAAGTGGTGCTTGAAGCAATTGTCGTAAATTTTGGGTTACGCCTTGGAATATTGGCAGGTTTAAAGCTAGCAGAAAGAAGGTAAGCGGGGCGTGTGTGTGGCTTCGAGCAAGCAAATTGTTTTTAATTCTTTTAGTTATTGCTGCTGCTGTTATTGTTGAACTGGTTATTTTTGTTGTTGTTTTTGTTCTTGTTGTTGTTCTTGTTGTTGTTCTTGTTGTTCTTGTTGTTCTTCTTATTATTATTTTTACTTTTATTGTTCTAGTTCTTCTTTTCATTTCTTTTTTTTTTTACAACAGCTGCGGTTTGGTTTTTAGCCTCGGACCTTTTCTTTTTTAATTTCAATTATTTCCTTTTAGTCATTGTTTTGGGGATTTGGGGTGTTAGTTGTTTGGGGGTTATTGAGGGGCTATTTTCTTTGCAAGGGCGAGGGGGGGGGGGGT
>NW_004797286.1:2474301-2475862 GCF_000002075.1 Aplysia californica | reverse complement strand
TATATATATATATACACAAACTGGAGAGCGAGGGGGACGTCTGCTTGTTATGAAATTTGATTTACAGTATGTGCCTACAATGTTTTCTTAATACGTTTTAAAGTCTTATCATGGATGAGTCACAGGGTCATACCTCCGGAGTTCAAGCAGCAACACAGTGCGAAGGAAAAACAAAGCATATACTCAAAAAGCATTTTTTTTCTTTTGTCCATCATAGTATAGATCTCTTCCGTTTTGTGTGTGGATGACGAAAAGAAACACATATAGTAAGAGAAAAAGGGCATCAAATGTAATTGCTCTGAAAGTACTACGGTTGTGATCATTGATGCAGATCTGGTCAAAGTAAGCTTTAGCCTTCTCTTCGTACTTTCTTGACCTAATACGCAGCTCCCGGGTCTCCGTTTGGCCACATTTGGGTCACCATGACGTCATACACGAAAATCGTTTCTAAATCTTTTATTTTCAGAAACAGCCAACTTTAAAGCTCAACAATATTATGAGATTCGGTGACTTCAACTTAAAAGCAAGAGGAAGACAAAGAAAAAGGTAGATCCACGAGGTCAAAGAGGCCCTCCAAAGGAGCAACATGACAATACAATAGGCAACACACGTTGCCCATGTCTGGAAATTGCATTTTCCATCGATATCTTCAAAATGGAAGAGGACAAAGAGTAAGTAAAGTAAGATTAGATTAGGTGACTGGTGATTCAGCTCAGAGCCCAGATTTGCTTCCTTTTGAGAGGTTTGTTTGATGACTATATTGTGATAGAAGGAGATTTCAAGATTTCAAGCTTTTAGATGGAAAGAGGAAACTGTAAGCATCCTTTTTTTTTCAATCGTTGGTTGAAAGGGGGGGGAGGAGGGTTAATTTGGGTTTCTATCATAAAATGCTTTGCCCAATGATTGTAGAGTACGATATAAAAAATGTCAGAGAACTGTTGAATGTTACTTGCGTGTTGGCCCAGTCTTTTCCTTACCAGTGGCGTTGTGTTTTACTTTATTTTTATTTTTCTCAGATGCTTTGCTCCCTCCAACAAGATTAATTTAGGAAGAATCTTTTTGTTCTAACTCAAAAAGACATTTCACAGTGCAGGGTGTACTATTACTTACAGGCTTCGATGTACTTCTTCTGGCCTGCAATAGTACACGTTACCTGGGTCACGTTGCCCATCAACCCATCCAACCAGTGACAACATTATTTCATTAGTTGTCTCGCAGGTCAACAAAAATTTGTTCGACGCCAACCTGATGAGGAAAATGTCAACATGTCTAATGCCACCTAAGCGAACTCATCGTCCCTCAAACGGCCTTAAAGCGGATTGTGAGGGTGATTTGTAAGATTGTCTAGCTCTACCGTATCACTGATTTGACCCAAATTGGGTTTTCCCTCAACCGCCAAGTGCGAGCGGTTGCGAATAAATGACTGGACAGCAGGAGGTAACGCGTAACTGGACGCGGCCTAGATCCTAAGAGAAAGATGGCATTAATCTAACTTAGAAAGAGTTTCGCTACATCCATCGCCTCCCCTCTCTCTCTCTCTCTCTCTCTCTCTCTCTCTCTC
>NW_004797286.1:2466026-2468377 GCF_000002075.1 Aplysia californica | reverse complement strand
ATATAGACACGCGAGCTAACATGTTATAAAAATTGTGTGTGTGTGTGTGTTTGCGTGTGTGTGTGTGTTCGTTTGTGGGTGCGTACTAAAAACAGTAAACGATGCATAAATTATAAACTAATAATATGTCTCAAAGATTTTCCTGAAAAACATCCCCCCCTCCTCCAACCCCTGTGAATTTCTGTTAGAATGGATAGGACCAGAAGAAGAAGAAGAAGAAAAAAAAGAAAAAACATCCCCCCCTCCTCCAACCCCTGTGAATTTCTGTTAGAATGGATAGGACCTACTTTATTCTAGATCTAAGTGACCTGTTGAGGCTTTTGTTGGAATCTTTTTTCCAAATTCGCCATTCAGTTGCTCGAGAATCTCGACTCACGACAGTGACGCTAAGAGGCCAAGACAAGGCAAACTAGATTTAGATTAGAGACATAGAGTTGCAACATATAATCCTCCCTGGTTCAGAGGGGAGGGATGTTTGTTATGTGGGCTAGAGTACCGAAAATAAGCTTACCCCGGATTGGTGGTGGCCTTATTTTGGGCTACATACAACCCCAAATAAGAGAAGTGCATGTGTGGGCTACACATTGCCTAAATAAGGTCACCACTTTATCCATTCTCTAAAAGATCCAGTCTTCGACTTTCAGAAAATACTGTTCTCACTACCTTCAATAGTATCAGGTACGTTGACAATTTTTTGTTTTTCTTTATAAATGTTGTCTGGATTGATAGTAAAAACACAATCAAATTCACAAAACATACCGAACGTTTCATTTTTCTCTCATGATTAAAGCAAAAGTACTATCAGTGGCGTCTACCTAGAACTTCAAGTGAGAACAATTTGAACACCAGAATCGGATCATACATTTATTTTTACAGAGAATCGTCCATTAAAAGCTTCTACACAACAACACAGATTGAATTTTTAGAAAAATCAAAAAGTATTGTTCAGTGTTGTAATTTATAGTAAATACTGAAACTGATATCAACACAGAAAAACAAGAAGTGAACTTATTAGGTTACTAAACACAAATAGTTCAGAACGGGCAGATCAAATAAAGTTAATGTTACAGAGAAGCCAAATTTAAGTTGCATTACAGTCGAAATTGTCAAAGATGGCCACTTACTGTCGAGGAGAAGACTGGTTGTCTTAGACATGTGAACGTCTTATACAGGGCCTTCATCATACAGAAAATATTAAGGAGGAGGAGTGGGAAGTGGATTTGGAACAGGTGATTGTCTTGGACAGGTGAGCGTTATGACAGCTTTTCCGGGTTTTGAGCTACTCGAACCATTGCTTAAGGTCGCTTGCAGGGGAGATCTTTTTTTAAAGACACGTTCCAATCGTGGATTTGTGAGATTAGTTTAGGCTAGATTTTGCAGATTTTAAGTGATTTTTTCCTGACTTTATTTGTCCAGTTTTTATGCACTTTGTCCTGACTTTATTTCCAGCTATTGTGTCTTTTGCTATATTAATTTGGCTGGTATCTGTACTGTTTTCACAAGCATAAAACAATTGGTTTGAGGAAAATAGGAAAATATATCGGCATTTGATAACAAGTTCTCGTGTGATGTGGTTTAAGGTAACCATACTTTAAAAATTTGATTGCCACGCCCTTTTAAATCTTACTTCAACGAGCATGTCATTGGCCGTTATGGAGTTCCGCTTGGAAGAAGTTATGGTGTACAGAACGGTCCACTTGTTGATGAGACGAATAGCTCATTGTGTTTGATCAAATAATTGTTTAACCTTGAAGCTGAAGCATTTCAGTAATGATTTTACGTCTACAGCGTAAGCCTACTTTTCTAATATAACTGTGCGGCAAACTGCAATTGAGAACAATTAGTCTATTAATATACTACCAGAAAGCACTACACACGTAGATATCCCTATACCACAGGAACTAAAGCTGCGTGCTTCCTTCATAACTATCTGCTTTAATGCTCTTCTAACGTGTCTCAATTTTTTGTCAATGTCCTTTGCACAGTTTCCCCGGTCAAGTGAAAAATGTGTCAATAAAGCTTCTAATCCAATTTTCTAGCGAGTCTGTTTCTTTTCCTCTCGAGGTTACAGCCTGGTGGTGGCAATAAATCTTGTGACTAGGGTTTAGGCCCTAAGTTCACCTTTGAAATTGGGTTTCCTTTCTTTTCCTACTTTTCTTTAAGATTTTGACGGAGCCGTAGTTGTAATTTGCCTATGATGCACTGAACTGACTTGTGAAAGACACTGTGCCAGTATATGAGACTTCAAAGAATTAAAAGGTAACTCTCTCTCTCTTTCTGTCTCTGTCTCTCGCTTTCTATCTATCTATCTATCTATCTATCTATCTATCTATCTATCTATCTATCTATCT
>NW_004797286.1:2460366-2463415 GCF_000002075.1 Aplysia californica | reverse complement strand
TTCTTCTTCTTCTTCTTCTTCTTCTTCTTCTTCTTCTTCTTCTTCTTCTTCTTTTTCTTCTTCTTCTTCTATAAGACAGATTTACTTTAAGATATTGATAGCCAGCAGATAAAATGTTCAAATATCTTCTCAACCGTTCAGCGTCTACTCTTGGCAGCTAATTGAATCCAAGGTCTCGCAGTAATTGCTATTCCACCACCTGAACATCGCAAACAAGGCCAATGAAACTATTCTTAACAATATTAAATATGGATTCCAACAACAGACACCTGTTAACAGTTAACAGAGAATATTTCCCGCCAAACACGTAAGTTTCACGCTCTGACAGCCCAATAAAGCCAGAGACAACTGGAGACACAAAGTCGTAATGACATTGTTTTAGCTTCCAGAATAGAGAGGTTCTAAAAAGTCTTATAAATAATTAACAGGATATTTAATCCTCGACTTGTTCTTCTGTTCCTCGAAATATTGTCAATCCTCCCATCAATATCTCTGTTCAAGGTGAACAAAGCTCTGCAATAAGGCAGAGTTACCTCCCACTTACGAAGTACTGCGTTTTGGGTCTATTCTTATTTAATGCAGGACACCCATAATGACTAGGCCCTATGTGCCTGTGTATTACTTACGTGGCATTGTATTACACTATGTGGTGTGAGAGCCATGAAGAACAGTTAGGGTTCGGGTTTGTTCTTTTTTTTCTTCTGGAATTTGTTTTTTCACTAATTATTTTCGGCGAGGATGTAGAAGGCATTCCAAACTTTTAAATGGCTTTTCCTCTTAAGTTTAACGTACGTGTTTGCATAGAGCTTTTCTAAACGTGACTAAGATGCTAAAAAAAATCCGCTGAAAGTTGTTCGATAATACAGTTTCACTTTTAAGTAGACACACATCTGTTTTGCTGTTTATTTTGTGCCTTTAAACTGCCAAGAGTACCTCATTTTCTTAGGTGCTCTCGTCACCCTAAAAAACGTGTAAATATTTGCATAATTTGTTTGCCCTGAGTTCAGAACAGGCGTTTAGCTACAATTATAGTCATTAGTGCCGGAGAAAGTCAAAACGACGAACAAGAACAAGCGCAGGTTAAGAAAAAAGTGGAGGGGCCTCTCGTGGTATAAAGGTTACGTGGGTTCGCCTCTCATCCAAGAGGTCCCGGGTTCGAAACCAGATAACAACAGAAAATTTTCTTTTCTTTAATTTTCTCCTTCCACCTCCTTTCCTGTTCTTTAACCATGTTCTGTCGTTTTCTCTCGTCTCCACTTTCTGTTAGCACCCCCACCCCATTTATCCCCTTCTCTGGGCTCCTGGCTCTTTCTGCAGCCTTTTTCTACTGCTATACCTTGGCTCCTTCTTACTGTTGTCTTTCAGTCACACCCCTGATTTTAGGGTAGGTAAGATCTAACACCTAGCCTTCTCGGATAAGGGTGAAAAATCTCGGAGATCCCGTGTGCAAGTTACGAACGTTAAAGATCCTTTGGTAGTCCAAAATCGATTAGAGTAGGCTTCGGCCACCACCTGGGAAAAATTCAAAATGTTTTCCAACCAAAACTAAAAGTGTTTAGTGTGATCCGCGTGCTCTTATGACCTCATACAGTTGCGAACGTCGTTAGACACTTACCAAACCAAAACGAAAAAGAAAGAAGTGGAATTGTCGGAGGAGCACTCTAACCAGCTACCTGCTGCTCCGTCGACAGATAATACATAGTCTTATCAGTGCACTGTTCCAATACATCCTCAAGAACTTCATACTCAGGTTACTGATGGATTTGCCAAGGGAATACCTTGGTGTTTTCTGAGTTACAAAGATACATAGCCTTGTCATAAAATGCCTGAAAAGCGAGGCAGCCAACAGAAAGGAGAGAACCGAAATAGAACAGAAGAGACATTACGTTGAAACTGCAATGCCTGTCAACCTGCCCTTATTTTCTGTAATTGAGCATTGCTAAGAAAGTGTCTGTATTTAGATAAACAAGATGAGCCCGTCATTTGTCACATGTTATCTTAACCAAAAGGAGCGTACGGTTTTATTTAAGATGGGATATGCCCAATCAGTACAGCTAAAAGGGAAGAGGAAAGAGGGACGGAGAAAACACAAAGGGCTGTTGTAGAGTGCACGCATTGCACTCAAACAATTCACTGAGATGAAGTGCTAAAAACCAGTAGTATGTCGTCAACTCTGAGGGAAAAAAAACACCTGTGAAATGGACCCTACATGATCCATGATGCATTTTGAAGAGTTCATGATATATAGTTAAGATAATAAAAGAGTTATATATTAACGTTAGGACTGGATATCGCTCACTCTGGGCCAGGTCACAGAGAGATGGTGAAATGGTGAAGTTGCATAGGTTTAACGCCCCTATCAAAACTATTAGATTATTTAAGAAGCGGGACCTCAGAGTTTAAAGTCCATCTCCGAAAGGCCCAAGCCGATTGGGATATTGTAAAGTGCCTTTCCCAAGGACACAACTTCTGACCGAGCTGAGGCTTGAAACCCCGAACCTACGATCTCATGATTACGAGTCCGGTAGCTTAATAACCATTAGGCTACCGACGTCACACAGAGAGATGCTACTCGCTACATACGGAATATATCATGTGCTTACTTTATTAGGTCATTAGCACGCTTCAGCCATCACATGTGACATAAAAAGTCCCCTTAACATTCTTAACGAGAATTCTCAGCATCAGGATGTCATTATAAACCGAACTCTACTCAGTATTGAGATACTGGCCCAAAAACCATTGCTCATTTCAAGGCGCCATCGGATCTGGAAACGTTAATTTACTGATAGACAGAGACAGCAGAGAGAAAAAAGGAAAGAAACACACGGACGTGGTTCAGTACACGCAAAGTTAGCCAGGTCAGATTGTGCATTCTTCCAATCGGGGAGGTTGCTTCTTTGCGCACGAGTCTACGTCTACCACAAAACGGAAAAGTCGTTACCCAGGTGCGGACATCGCACATGATCATGGATTTCATATCTCAAAGTGGGGTGTTGCAATACAAAAATTTTGGGTTGTTTGTTTCGAGGAGGGGGGGTCGTTTTCT
>NW_004797286.1:2459059-2460266 GCF_000002075.1 Aplysia californica | reverse complement strand
GGTTGTTGGTGTTGTTGTTGTGGTTATTTTGTTGTTTTTTTGTTGTTGTTTTGAGGTTTTTTGGAGGGGGGACAGGGCTGCCTAACATAAGCAACAACACAACCATAACGTTCAAAGAGCGGAAAGCTGAATAATTATGTTTTGTCCGTGCTGGGGCATCAAACTAAAGCAATAAAAGCGTTTTCAGCAAACCTTCAAAATTTGTGGGCTTTTGGTACCTCAAAAGAAGAAAAAAGAAGAAAGTTTTTTTGACGTTATATTTTGCCTTTTTTCAAAGAAGTATCCAAAATAAGCTACCCAATTTGAAGAATTGAATTTTTAGATCATGTTAGCTCTCCCTAAACACACACAATCAGATGTTGTATTTAAAAACGGTTTTCTGAAAAATTCAGAGTGGCTTGGACAGCAGTTCAGATTCTTCTTATATGCCGTGTAATACTTAGACTTTTGCCACGAATTTGATCCATTTGCGGAATCCCTAGACGGCGCCATGTCATCACGTTGACGCATATCCAACACAAGGAAAAGTCGATACTGAGCTTGAATAGCGAATATGCAGTCGTGAATATCCCATTCCTTTAAGCTGCAAAAATAGAAAGAGAGTTCTGGAATATATTATTCGATTCAATACAACCGAAATCTTCTTTTGAATACATGTTTTTTCAGTGACGTCAGTCGTTCTGCTCTGCTTTTTTGGGGGCTTTTCTAATTTATGTGCAGACATGCACAGTGAACGTGTCGATTTTCTGTCATTAACACTGCTTTGATATTTTTTGTGTGAAAACTGACTAAAATGTTTTTGATCATAATTCAGACAAGACATTAATTCATTCCCCCGATTCCAATTACCTCTTTTCCCTCAAGGGAATTTAACTGTCGATTGATGAGGATATTTTTTTCGAGTAAAGAACGAAAGGCTCGGGGTGTCAGCTCCCAAGTTTTGTCTGTAAAAATGACTTTGGTGGCAGCCGGCCTCTCGGAGGAATTGGAACGTCGGTTGGTTAATTATAACTTTTGCAAGCTGCGGGGCCTCTTTTTGGACACTTAAACAAATGGGTAATCTTTCTGTCTGGCTCACAGTATTTGAAAGCTTCGTGTTATTTTTGTATGTCCAAGAAAGCTTCACCATATGTACTTATCAATGATTCATGGGTCATACTGCAAGGACATACACACACACACACACACACACACACACACACACACA
>NW_004797286.1:2456738-2458897 GCF_000002075.1 Aplysia californica | reverse complement strand
CACACACACACACACACACACTCACACTCACACTCACACTCACTCACTCACTCACTCACTCACTCACTAACACGAATGCGCGCATAGACAGATAAACAAACAGGCAGACAGATATTCTAAGTTTTAGTAAAAGTTTACGGCATTTGCAACCCACCAAGGCCATACAAGTCGTCCACAAAACACTTATCCCTAGATAATTTTTGGAGCAATGTTCCCTTTTTCAAGAGACGAAACTTGTGAATAAGTAACATCAAGAGTTGGTAAAATAGAATCATTTGCAAATGATTTTTTTTTCAAGGATAAAGATCTAGAATTGAGACTTTTTTTTTCAACTTAAACAGAAATTTAGTGGGTGTCGAGGTAAAATGTGTCGTCTTGAAGTAGATTACAGGGGGAGGCAAAGCAAATAAGACAATGAGGGAAGAGTGTTGGAGTTCCAATCTGTAGGGTAGCCACCAACGAATTACCCGACAATCCAGATCCTTGGGAAAACTAGTAGCCTTAAACGTTAATCGATCACGGTAGTCGAAGTCTGGACCAGTCCAGACAACTAAAAAGGGAGATCGAGAGAGAAGAGTGGGACGAGGATGGACAAAAGTGGCGGAAAATTAGAGAGAGAGAAAGGAGATTAAGAAGAGAAGAGAGATGGAAGGAGACAGGATGGGGTGTAAAGAGGAGGAGGGAAGGGGGCTGGTACGAGAGGAGGAGGGTCAGATTACAAACAGGAAGATCGGACTACAAGCAAACAGCTCAGAAAGGGAGAGAAGGGGGAGAGGGGGAGAGAAAGAGAGATGGGGAGTGAGTGGAAAACAGAGTGAGAAAGAGAGAGAGGGGGTGAGGGGAGATTTAGGGAGAAAGAGTGAGAGACAGAGACAGAGAGAAAGAGAGAGATGAGACTGAGAAGTTGAGGAGAGAGGTGGAGTAATTGGGGGAAGGAGAGGGCAGAGTGTGGTTGAGGGAAATGGGACAAAAGATGAACAAACGAGGGAGCAAGATAAGGAATGGAAGAAGCAAAACAGAGAAGAAAAGGAAAGAGAGACTGTAAGAAAGTTGAAGATACAAAAAGGAAAGAAATGCAGAGAGAAAGGGAGGGGAAAAAAGAGAGTGAATATGAGCGAGGGGGGTGGAGAGAGAGAGAGAGAGAGAGAGAGAGAGAGAGGGGGGGGGAGGGAGGGAGGGAGAGAGAGAGCTTACTGCTTACTGAGAGAGAGACCGACAGACAAACGCGCAGACTTGCAAACAAATAAATAGAGAATAAAGAAAGACAGAGGGATAGATTTGGGGAGGGGGTTTATGAGAAGGAATTCTAAACGTATCTACAGGTGCCAAGCAGAACTTTCCAATGATGATGTAACAATATTCTTCACCAGTTTCTGGGCTTCTGCATTCGTCGTCTTCCTTCGCTTCCACTGTGCTTTGACATATCCAATTCATTATTCGTGATTGGGACAGTGAGAGAGCTACACATAGGTGAAGTTTTTGTGTTACGCCTTTTTATTTTGCCAATTAGACCCACAGTACTCTTCCTATACATATGTATAATGCTATATAGGCTACAATAAGGGTTTTGACACGGTTTTAAAGCTATATGCATGATGCAGCTTTGCCTGAGCTGTAAAAATAGAGAAAGCAGATTGCCCAAGTACCATTACCCTCCTTTCGGAACTTGACTTCTACGATATGCTCCAAAGTAAAGACATCGTAAATACGTTTGAAATCATGGAAGTTGTAATCTATTTCTAGCTTAAAGCTGTGATAGGGATATTTTTATAAGTGGGATTTTTTTCAGTTTGTTTTTGGTTTTTTGGGGGGGGGGTTTAATTTTGCCCGGCTGATGACCTTCAACTTCCAGCCACCAAAGGATCTATAACGTGCTTAACGTGCACACCGATCCTCGGTGATGTTTCGTCCTTATCGAAGAAGAATAGCTGCTTGATTTTTCCAACCTTCAGTTCGGAGATGTGGAGGAAGAAGAAGATTGAGTGAGCGAAAGAGGTTAGTTTTTTAGGAAGAGAGAAAACTAACGGGAAAAAAGAAAGAGGAGATGAAGAAGAAGCAGAAGAAAAGGAGGAAAAACAGAAAATTGGACACACCAACATGGATTCGAACCCGGAAATCTTTGGCATGAGAGGCCAACACCGTATCTCTAGGGCACGTCT
>NW_004797286.1:2455391-2456395 GCF_000002075.1 Aplysia californica | reverse complement strand
GGGGGGGGGGGTACTTTAGCCATGTTTGTTTGTTTGGGATTTTATTCATTGTTCGTTGGGGGCTTTCGGAAGGGAGGGAGAGCACACTTTTAACAAGGAGATTATGCTTCAAGGCTGGATAAGAGGAGTCGCATCGGTCTGGCTGAAGGAATCTCCTGATCTAGAACTCCCAGTGTGCCAAAATTCTACGGCTAATTTTAGTTCCCTCGTCTAAACAAGACTCCCTTTACTCTTACCTTCATTTACTGAGATAGCTACACATTATTCCACAGTATTTGTTACCACAAATATTTTGAAATGATATATAGTTATTCAATCTCACCTTTAAAATCCACCTACGCCATATACTTTTCTCGGCTGTAATAGAAATTGACGCTTAATATAGCAGAAATAAATGTCAGACATTAACAGTCTGACTACTATGTCCTGTGGCATTCAGAATGCAGGCATGAGCCACTATGACATGGACACTGAAATGAGACATGAATCTCTGTCGTGCATAAGAGATATAAAAAAAAAAAACTCCAACAGTCAAGGAACAAAAAAAGCAAAAATATGAGAATAACAAGGGCAACCGCATGGCAGTATGAACAGCAGTTGACCTTCAATTTAATATGCTGCTGTCCCAAAGAAAAAAATTCCCTAAAAACAACTTACTAGCCTTCTAGCTGCCGTCTGCAGCATCTGCTGCCGAGATCTATAACGCTTTCCAAATATTTCGTTGGCCTTTTTATTTTGTATTTTCTTATTTCTTCTTTTATTTGTTTTCTAGAGCACGTAGTGCTACTTTTGTTGTCGCAGTCATCATCGTCAAAGTGTCGTGACGTTCCCGGCACCTAAAATTGCTTCTCATCTACTTTTCACCGCCCGCTCTCTATTTTAAAAAATGCAACCTTAGCACAACCCCCACGATTTTTTGTAAACACTTTCTATCATTGCTATAATTATGAGTCGATGTCAGAATCGTGCATAACTTGGTAAAACCATTGAAACCCCCCCTCCCC
>NW_004797286.1:2452779-2454706 GCF_000002075.1 Aplysia californica | reverse complement strand
AGTTGGTAGGAAATTTTGAATTTTGCCCGGGTGGCGGCCGAAGCCTACTCTTATCGATTTTAGACTACCAGGGGATCTTTAACGTGCTCAACTTGCTCACGAGCCCTCCGAAATTTTTCGCCCTTGTCCGAGAAGGCTAGGTGTAAAATTTTCCTACCAGAAGATCAGGGGTGTGGCAGAAAGATAGCTGTAAGAAGAAGTCAAGGAGTAGCAGTAGAAAGGCTGCAGAAAACGTCAGGAGCCCAGAGGAGGGGGCAAAGGAGGTGAGGGGTGGGGGCAGAAAGAGGAGATAAAAGCAGACGACAGAATATTGCTAGAGAGGAGGAAAAAAGGCGAAAGGAGACAATTTTAGAGAAGAAATTTTTTCGGTCGCTACCCGGATTCGAACCCGGGACCTTTGAATTAGAGGCCAACACCATAACCTCTAGGTCACGAGAGCCCCTTCAGTGTCTGGAAAACACGCAACTAATGCCAGAGATGTCGCCTATCACAGCAAAAACGATCACTGTCTGGATGGAAGTTGAAAGGGGGGGGGTAGTGTTTGGACTTCACATGTTTCTTTTTGTAGATGATGTTGTTGTTGTTGTTGTTGTTGTTGTTATTGCTGCTGTTGTTGTTGTTGTTGTTGTTGTTGTTGTTGTTGTTGTTGTTGTTGTTGTTGTTTTTGTTTTGTTTTTGTTGTTGCTTTTTTTAAATCCAAGTAGCATCGCTCATTATTTGTAAATAGGCCCCACTCAACGTTTATGTGCAAAGAGCCTCGATGAGAAAATTTCATATTTATCATTATCATCATACCCTTTCTCGCCCTGGACAGGATTATAGGCCACTAAGAAACACGTCCCACTGTTCCCTATCATGGGTATGCTGCTTTGTTTGTTGTTTTCTATAAAGTATTATATGCTTTTCCACTTTTTTGTACATCATTCACTGTGAGTCTTCCCCAGATTCAACGTTGTCCTCAGACTGATTTCTTACCTCGTGGATTGCAATCCAACACCTTCTTTGCTATTCAGTGAGAAGAGGTTTTAATTTTTTTTTTTTATTGGATATAAACAATGACCATAAGAGTAACAACTTTGAATTATCCACATGATTTTGGTTCAGGTGATCTTTTACTTTGTTTTACTCCAATTATGTTTTCACCAATTCCCGTGTTATCGCTCTGTTCGCGATTTGGGACCAAACACCCGAAAAAGAAAATTGATGTATCTAAAACTCATTTCAGAGTTACGGGAAAAATTACAATGACTGGCTTTTCAAAGAAGAAATAGGGGGCGGGGGGGGAGGGGGAGGGGAGGAGAAGACATAGTAATCCAGGTTGATTTCTAGAATTGTACGTGGTATTTCAGTGGGGCTATCAAAAAGACTGTTAAAATTGATATACGTCTGAATATAGCTTTACAACTTATTATGTCTGGGATTCACGATGGTCTGATGTGATCTGTACCGTGGATGAAAGAAAAAAAAGGAGGTGGGGAGGAGGGGACAGAGTTCGGAGGGAGCGTTCGAGGTGGAGTTTACTTGTGCATGTCTTCCTACGTCTTTTTTATGCAAATCACTATTACTGGCTAATGTCAGTTTTATATTTATCAGAGACATCATTGGAAAGGGCGGGGGTGAGAAGTAAACTTACCAAACAAGATGTCTGAGACGGGTTAAAAATGACGAAGATTAATAATCGATTTGAAAAACCAGACTATGCCAAGAAGGTTGGATAGAACAGGGAAGGTGATTATCGCAATCATTGAGCACTTATCGCATGTATGTGGGGCGAGTATGAAGGCTAGGTTTGTATTTCTGTTTGAGTGGACTGTGTGTGCGTAAATGTGTGTGTTTGATAGTGTGAATGTGTGGGTGTTTGATTGTGTGTTTTATGTATATTTGTGTGTTTGTGTTTGTGTGTGTGTGTGTGTGTGTGTGTGTGTGT
>NW_004797286.1:2448978-2451070 GCF_000002075.1 Aplysia californica | reverse complement strand
ACACACACACACTCACACACACACACACATACACACACATAAACACATACATACACACACGCACGCAGGCACACACAAGCACATACACATACACACATATTATAAGAGAGTAAACCCACAGTTAACTTGTACAACCAGCCTTTCACACTCAGCAGTTAGTTGTTGAGGCTTTTTCAACCTTGGACTACCTCGTAAAAGTATAAGTTGTGGAATTGTCGTGGGTTCAACAATTTGTTCTCATTGAAAAAAGAGGAAAGAGCGTTTTCTTCTCTCGTTTATGTGTGGGGGGAGGGTTCTTTTTTGTTGTTGTTATTGTTGTTATTGTTGTTGTTGTTGTTGTTGTTGTTGTTTTTGTTGTTATTGTTGTTGTTGTTGTTGTGTTTGATGAGTTGGATATTTTAGGGATTGCTCCTTGCTACAAAACCGGACACATGGGACTATGACCTCAACACAGGTGTCCTTATTTCGGCATTTAACTGATCGCTGGACTAGGGATATTTTTTTTTCAAGATATATTTCGTATTCTTTTTTTAAGGAAACGAAACAATAAAAGTGTATTGTGTTCAAAAGGTTATAAAATCAATTAGTGAGATTAATTAGAGGAACACCCCCCAACAAAAAAAAACACCCTCCCAGCTGCATTGAAACTGCTGGTCAGAGCAGGGACAGACATCTACGCAGACTGTCTTCCGACTCTTAAATGTCAAAATGTGTAACTAAGCTTGCTGGTTATATGCAACTACATGGGGTTAGCTCTACCTCTTACTTTAACGTGATGATCCGAGGCGCTGTCACAAAACTTAACGTAACGGAAACCTGTTACATGCTACAAGAATCGGTTCACACACTCAGGGTATTCTTAGCAAGAACAAGAATTAAATATAGGACTTTGAATACGTAGAAAGACTCAGGTTACAAGGCTTTCACCGAATTACGCCAGAGTGCCCATTTTCGCAAAAAAGAAAGCCCGCTGTAAAATCAAACTGCAGGAAATCGCTCAAAACCAGGCCGTTTAGACAACATGTGAACATCTTGAACGAAATGTTTCTTGAAAGTGGTCCTGAGCAAGAATGTTAACAGCGTTGAAAACATCTTTAGACCCTAGAAAGTTGGCATCTTTATTCTAATTTTTCTCACCGAAACGGGGTAACAATTCACAGTAGCACGTCCCTTAAAGATGCAACTCAGAGAGATAAAAAAATGGGATGTTAAATTCATCGGGTTTGACATTTATATTCTATTAAACTGAAAAAGGAAACGAATGTTTTAATCAGCAGAAAGAGCAGACAGTGGAAACGAAACACGAGAAGCAAATACAATTTTTTAAAAACAATATGCAGAAGAACTGGAAGACGCCATGTTAACAATCTGCGAGGGAGGGGTGGGACTTTATTTCTCAGGGACTGTTTAACCCACGTCTTCCCCCTTCCATTCACATGAAGATTCATCCATATCAGTGTTTGTATCTCCACAACCCCCACCTCCATCCCAACCCCTTTCTATGACGCCGTAGCTGAAAAAGACAACACAACATCAGATATATGAGTAACACCTTACCCCGAGTGAAACAAACTAAAAATGGTACACATTTTCTCTAATGGCATTTTTTTTTCAACGTCTGTTTACTACAGTGCCCGATAGAAAGCTTTGAACTTTGGCATTTCAACGAATGCTCGTTGTCCAGGTTTCAGTTGTATGAGCAAGGAAGTGCCTGTCCCTGCGAGTAGTGATAATTAAAGGTCGACAGACAATCTAGCGGAAATGGAAAAAGCCTTACTTTGTCTCTGAAAATGTTTTTAAAAACCCGCTCAACCATCTCGCAATTGGGAGCGGGGGTGGGGAGATAGTTGTTATAAACAAAGATTTGGAGATCGAGGACCAATTTAAAAAATGAGAGAGCTGATGTTTGCTCTGCAGAGGACAGACAAGAGCTATGGGAATCTAGTTTACCTCAGATGTAAGCTCACATAATTCATTATTAATTTTATGTGGCCCTATAAGGGACAAGGAATTCAGAATGGGACTTTGGGGAAAATGAAATAATCAACCTGGAACAATCCCTTTCTCTCTTTCTCTCTCTCTCTCTCTCTCT
>NW_004797286.1:2445804-2448878 GCF_000002075.1 Aplysia californica | reverse complement strand
TCTCTCCCTCCCTCTCTCCCTCTCTTCCTTTCTCTCTCCCTCTATCTCTCTCACTCTCTATCTCTCTATTTATCTCTATCTCTCCCCAACTCTCTCTCTGTGTCTGTCTCTCTCTTTCTCTCTCTCTCTCTCTCTGTCTCTCTCTCTCTCTCTCTCTCTCTCTCTCTCTCTCTCTCTCTCCTCATTAGAATTTAGAAGGTGTAAGAATCCCAGTGAACAGGCAGCGTTCAGGTAGGTCTTTTCTAATATCTTTTATCCTTTTCCTTCACTATAACCGTCACGGGCCTCCGACGCGGCTCATGGAAACAAAAAATATTATCACGCAACTCTAGAGACAAGTGAACCGTAGATACACCTGTTTCCAGTTCTGAGGCCACACAAAACCAATCGTCTTTATAATAGCGCCACAATGATGTATTATTATATTGGCCTGCGGAGTACTTCATAGATTCTATATATCTGTCCCGTGGTTTTATGCACCCCGCAAAATTTTGCAAAATTTAATCATTTTTTACATAATTTCTGATTATTTTATTTTATCATTCTTTGTTAAAATTAACAGAATTGCATAATTTCACATTTGTGGGGCTCAGTTTACATAATTTCAGAATTTATCTTGCATAAAACGACGGGGACAGATATATGGAAGAAAATCCATGACGTGGCGCAAGTTTTGCCTCACACTGTCGAAATAAAGGCATTTTCCGTTCTCAGAAAAGGTGATCTAACAGCAGTGAGGGGGTGAGATCTAAAAAATATAAAAAATCAAACTAAACCTGATAAAACCCACATACGTCTTTGAGAATCTTGGCGACTACAACAGCTGTTTCCTGTCACTATGACGTTTTCAATGACGTTTTCACAATGCTACCAAGCCCAAACATGGACAGATAACATGATCTCACTAAATAAAGTAGGCTACACACCTGTGAAATGAAATGCCTAAGAAAAACTGTGAACATCACGTGTAGAGAAAGTGGTAGAAACGAGATTCTCAGATAATAAATTGGCTCAAATCCCTGCTTACAAAAATAAACAACGAATGAAATAGTTTGGGCATCTATAAAGACTTCTACCAGACAGTAGTATAGAAGCTAGGGTGTACAACCACAGATCAGATGGAAACAGAGGAAGAGTCACGCAAAGGAAAAGATGGATAGAGGAGATCCGAGAAACACTAGTAAAAAACAAGATAACCATGCAACAGGTGATAAAACAAACAAGAGAAAACGTTTGCTTTTCCCCCTCGACACTGCAAGGTAACAGAAGCCGGAAAAAAATAAAGGTAAGTAGGTATGAGACATACCTGCAACTTTATTGTGTCCCTAATGCGAGCCCAGGTGTTGAGTACATGGTCAGACATTTCGAAATTGGAGACTAATCTATACTTTCATAAAATCTATAAAAGACCATAAACAAAATATGAAACGTATTCTCAATTTAATATACCGTGTAGAAAAAAACAACTTCTGTTTAGTTTCGTGAACCCTTAATAACCTGAAAAGAATGACTGGGAAATATGGAAAATGACAATTCGGGGTGGTTAAGACAGACAGATAGGAATCCGTTTCTATTCACAAGTGATAATGATCACCTCGAGTCTAACGGACTGAGGTTTTCACAAGCCGATGCTTATTATTGCCAGTTCGTTCATGTCGGAGCCCATGATAATTTATGAGTGGATTCTCTGTGTGTGTGTGTGTGTGTGTGTGTGTATGTGTGTGTGTGTGTGTGTGAGTGTGTGAGTGTGTGGTGTACGCGCGTGTGTGTGCGTTGCGTGTGTGTGTGTGTGTGTGTGTATGTGAGTGTATGTGTGTCTGTGTGTCTGTGTGTGTGTGTGTGTGTGTGTGTGTGTGTGTGTGTGTATGTGTGTTCGTTTATGGGTATTTCCAAATTACAGTGTGAATGAGTGACTGAGTGTGAGTGCATTTATGTATGTGTGCGTGTGCTTGTGAGCGAGCGCGCGCGTGTGTGTGAGTGTGTGTGTGTGTTTGTGTGTGTGTACATGTGTGTGTATGTGCGTGTGCGTGTGTGTGCGTGCGTGTGCGTGTGTGTGTGCGCGTGAGTAGGTGCCAGGGTGCATGTGTTTGTCCGTTTATGTATATTCCAAAGTGTGTTCTTACGTGTCTGTAATTATGTGTGTTTGTGTGTCTGCGTATATCTTCATATACCTGTGTTGTTTTTTTACATTAATATGTGTGCGCATGAGTGTATGTTCGTGTGCGTTTTTCATGCGTGTTCTTAAGTGTGTATTTGTGAGTACGTGTGTGCGTGTGTGTGTGTGTGTGTGTGTGTGTGTGTGTGTGTGTGTGTGTGTGTGTGTGTGTGTTTGTGTGGGTGGTTTTTTTAAATTTCTAAAACTTTGCTAGGTTGATTTGTTGGAGGGAAGGGAATTGCTCGTTTTGTTTTCTTTTAGCTTTTAACGTTCATTGGTTTTTGTTGGAGGTTTTTTGGGTTTGAGGTTGTTGTTTTTTCTACTTTCCACGGCTCATATTCTAAGATTAAGAAAAAATCGACAGGAGACATCTTAACTGAAAAGCATGCTCACCATATGTTACATTTTTGTTTACCGCTCTGTCCAGCTCTCTTTCAAGAGCGCGCGAGAATTTTGTTACACAAGAGAGGGAAGTATTCATTACTAAAGGGCTCTCAGACAACTAAAAAAAAATAAGATAAGATTTTTTAGAGTGGAGCTAAATTCCCCCAGTCAAGTTTAATGCTGTTTTAAATATCTAAAAACGACAGTCATGGATTGCGACAAAAAAAACCCGTTATAAATCAAATTATTCTGAAAGACAGGGCTTTGGGGGGGGGGGGGGGTGGAGGTAGTGAGTAAATGTCTGAAATTGCTTTCTAAGGTTTGTATATCGTTTCTATACGATATAAGAAAATATCCTTAGTTTCTTGAATGATTTGGAAGATTAATAACGTATATATATATATATATATATATATATATATATATATATATATATATATATATATATATATATATACATTATCTTATTTTAGATCATCTTATGTTTGTCAATAGTTGGAGTGGTTCTTCTACTTTTTTCTTTGGTGTTTTAATG
>NW_004797286.1:2438708-2440236 GCF_000002075.1 Aplysia californica | reverse complement strand
TAGATAGATAGATAGATAGATAGATAGATAGATAGATAGATAGATAGATAGATAGTCCAACTTGAGAAGACGGCCACCATTTGCCGAGGAGAAAAGTGGCAGCATAAGACAAGACAGGTTGCCGTCTTAAGCAGGACTGATCAGAATGAAGAAAATAAACCATTCCCTTCTAAGGTCCCAACCAGAGGTGGTGGGAGGCTTAGGACCACCATTAGGCTAAAGAAATTGGGGTTTTGTTTTGTTTTGAAAATGGGGGTGGGGATGGATGCTAGATCTATTTATTTATCTATTTATGTTTGCATTTTTTGTTTCTGATTTTCAGCAAAGGTAAAATAAAATGACATGTGTCAGACGATGAAGAATGAATGCCATGGTAAAACAAACAAATGGGTCACCAGCAGTCATGTTGACGTCCATTGTAACGCACTGTCCGTCCATCTCACTTGCTATTTGTGCACAAGTTGTGGGCGAGGCTTATAGGTTAATAATAATAATAATAATAATAGATAGCATTTGTATAGCACATATCCCCGCTCAACAACAGGCTCTATGCGCTTTACACTATATCATTACCCCAGCAGACCATAGAACACTCTGAAACATTCTCAGCTTCCCGGGAAGCATACAGTGCGAGCAGCCGATTAAGCGCTCAAACACTAACAAACTGACAAGATCTTTCATGACGGATCACACGCTTCCTTAACCAGCAACTCAAAATATATAATCACCGATTAGTCAACCTGGATAAACAGTCGAAGGGACCTACACGAACTAATCGCTTTATTCACTGGAGGGATTAACAATAACGTCAGGTGAATGGATTATGACGCTTATCCACAGCTTCAGGGGCCAATACATTATTATCTATTATATATTCGGCAATTTGGAAACACATGTCATTGTGTCACTTTCCCCATAAAACGACGACAGCTACAGAGTTGAAAGTTGGCAAGTACCTGCAAAAAGAGAGATAAGTCCCCATGACGAGGCCCGATTTCTGATTTATTCATTTCCTGAATTTAGAAAAATATATTCGACAAAAAGTTCCCGTCCTTCTTTGGCCTTTCTGATTATTCTACTGAGAAACGAAACAAATCTGTGTAGCTCTCCTTCACAACTGAAGTTCATTACCGCTCTTTAAACGCTCGACGTTCGCCTAAGAAAAACGATTCAAGGGACGGGGTGAGTAATTTTCGAGACTTACCTGTAGTACGTTGAGACGTGATCCTGTGTACGCACCCAAGGAGTTGTTTTTAATATAGGACCCAAAGAGAAAAACTTTTTTATTACTGGGTGGAGATTTTTTTAAATTTTTTTTTTGGTCGCTAGCCTGTAGAAGTGCCATGCAAAGTTTCTTAAGCATAGGTAAATGTGTCAATGAGCTAGAATTTTTTAGCACTGTCAGAGGAAAGTGAACAAGCTATAGACGCTTCCTCTGTGATTTTGAAGACTTCGGGGTGTTCCTTTTACAGTGTAGCAGCCCTTTCGTGATTATTATTATTTTCTTAGTGCTTTTTGTGATGGTGTA
>NW_004797286.1:2435226-2436762 GCF_000002075.1 Aplysia californica | reverse complement strand
CGGAGGGCAGTGGAGGTGAATCGAGTGTGATAACAACAGTATCCATATATTACTTTGGTCAGCTTTGTGTCTCGTTCAATGGCAGCAACATGATGCACCCCTCTAGAATTTCCTATCAGCTTATTTGCATATGTCACAGTGGAAGTTCTTTTTTACCTCTAAGTATGGTCTTAGTTCCACACAGAGATAGCAAGATAATCGTAATGGAGGGAACGGGTAGCTTGAGGAAGATTAGTGTGAAAAGACAATAGGGTGACAGAACAAATAAAGCATCTGAAATCATAGTCCTTTGCTGTATTACTGTAAGCCTCCTCCTTTTGTAAACGTAGGTGATTTGGGCCCCCACTGACACAGTTCACATCATTTAGGGGTAACCAGCGTCTACTGTGTAAAGGTTAGGCGCTCCACTTTTGCACTCGGGAGACCCCAGTTCGATTCCCGAGTGTGAGAAATTGTTATCGGATATCTCGGTCTTTCCACTGGGATGGCGTATCCCGTTCAGCCCATGTTAACCCTCACAGCAGGGTCGGAAGGCCACCTCCTAAATTATCTAAACTGGATTGGTGTAAAAATTTATAATTAAAAAAATTTTAGGAGGCAGGCTTCAACCCTGTCTGCTAGGGCCAACCAGGGCTAAGAGGGATGTAACGTTCGAGAAAAAAAACCCCGAGATATTCGAAAAAAAATCGTCCTTACACAGAAGTCGAACTCGGCTTTCCTGCCTGCTACAGGGAAGCGCCTTATCACTACACCACCGATGGTATTTAAGATGCTCTGTCCTGAAAGTAAAAGATTTGAATCATGTTCTTTTGTTGAGGGAATACGATACGTTATCAAGTGCTATTTTCCCAGATCACCCCCCAAGTTGGCCATGAAAAGTAGGATCAGAATGCCCCCCCCCCCCAAAAAAAAAGCACATTCACTTAATTTTAATATTTTTTCGTCTTGAGTGTCAACCATTTCAGAGCAACCGCGTGACATCACTCCATAACCCTACCTCTCTGCAAGAAGGCTAACTATAACGTTGTGAACCCAGACTCTGGTTAGAACGAACATTTCAAGTCAAGTCTTCATCTTATTCTATGTATGTACATCAATCGAATCCGAAAGCAAAAAAGGTCACTGTTAAAGTGTGAAAGTGAATACAATAGATCCAGTAGTATATTCCCATGATGATGGGTTCATACGACGTCACAATAACGCCCTTTCTCCAATTTCATTTCCACGGGGGATATACCAAGTTCTCGTCTGAAAGGCGCATATATTTTATCAGTCAAATATTCAGTCTCTGTGCATTGCAAAGCATTCATTAGCCGGAATAAGGGGAAACCAGTGTCGTTGTTAGTAGTCAGTTGCGCCACCAAAATTCGAAAACAACCTAAATTTGATTCCCGCGTTGGGAGAATTTTTATCAAGTCTTTATCTCCGTCTTTTCGCTTTGACGCTTCCCTTTCAGCCCAGGTAGGCCCGGACAGGCAGGGGAAGAAAACGTGTACATTATTTGAAACCCCCCCCAAAAAAACCTTTCTGTTATAT
>NW_004797286.1:2430741-2432533 GCF_000002075.1 Aplysia californica | reverse complement strand
AGGGGGGGGGGAGCTTATAAAATTCAATTGTGCCTTAGAACTCACAACTATAGCTTTTTCACTTTCGTTTGACCGCGGTTAAAACAAGATAAAAATGAAATCGCTTTGTTTTAATCTTCTCGGATCTTTGTATACGGGTCTAAAAGCTGGATGACCAACAGAATCTAGGAGCCTATACATAAAAGTCACTGCAAACTAAGGTTCCAGCAAGTTTACTTTGATGTAAGCAGAATGCAGATCCAAAAAATAATAGGGGATTTTCAGCATAGTACACTTAAACATAAAAACTGACATAATTATTTTCCTCAAACCACACTCAAAAGTACGCCCAAGAAACGCGATTCAGGAGACGGAGTGAGTAATTTTCGAGACTTACATGGGGCACGTAAGACGTCAAGACAGCGGGGGTTGAAGTCTACAAGTTAACACTGAAATGTAGGGGCAGGGTGGTGTCGCTGTCTCAAAATGAGCAATTTGTACGCAAGGTTACTTTAAGGCGTTTATTTTAGTGATCATATGTATGCATCCAAAAAGCGTTTTTTATTATTATAGGACCCTTAAAGAAAATCTTTTTTATTGCTGCATCAAGGTTTTTGGAGAAAATATTTTTGTTTGATCGCTGGCCTGTAGAAGAGCCATGCAAATTTTTGTGGGCTTAGGTAAATTAATAAATGAGCTAGAATTGTTTTTATGCTATCAGACGAAAGTGAACAAACTATAGTTGTATTTTGTTGGGTTTTTTGCCGATATAGTTACGTTAGTTTATTAGCCTTGTGAAATCCTCTTCCTTCCCCCCATTTACTTCATTCTTTGTTGTTTTTTTTTCCCTGGAGTATCTAATAACAACAATGAGGTGTATTTTTGTGGCAGGCTTCTCTCACTCGCCAAAAGTTGCCTGGGGAGCATTGTAACTATTATCTCGTTCACGCCTTGAGCTCTTGGACATCTCTTTCGTCACCATTGCGTAAATAACATAATTTGGAAAGGGTTTCTCTCTCCCCGTGGTCAAACTCACAAGAAAACTATTCCGCATTACCACGCTCAGCGCTCTGATACAATCACGACTCGTTTGTTCTACCCGAGGATACCGGAACTAAACTCGGTTCTACCGTTTCATTTCAAATCCGCGTGGGTCTTTCTGGTTGGATGACCTAACAGTACCTGTAATTTTTTATGTTTTACGCCACCGTCAACATAATTTAGATCATAAAGGAGGTGATTTGCTACGACCTTTCCTGAGAGTGCCTACTGAGAGTGATCGGGGAACATTGTCGCTGCAGAAAGTCGAAGGTACTTATTAAGACAGACTTCCCCACAGTGGAATTGAGATGACATCGGTCGAGTACAACTGGCCATTTCATTCCACACGCAGGTTGGATGACACGGTTATTTATGGTTTGTATTTAGTTATATGATTTCATAACGACTCCGTAGCTGAAGAAAAATAAATGGAATGCAGACGGAAAGAATGGAGAGATTATGTGTTAAAGTTGGGTCCACATAAAAATGTAATTACATTTCCGTGTCACTAGTAAGGTAACTTTGTTCGGAAAGTCTGCCCTTTTTTCGAAGAGGGCACCACCGGGTTTTGAGTGTCGACATGGACACGTGACTTAGCCTTGTAGGGATTGGCTGCAAACCACCCGATCGCGCGATTCGCAGGCCTGAAAACAAACGTTTGTTTTTGAGGTCACCGACCGAGTCGATCGGTTTGCTCCACGATGGCCGCTTTGCGCCCTCAATTTGGCTAGCCCCGAGTACCAGATCGACCCGACCCGACCCGACCCGACCT
>NW_004797286.1:2422162-2429967 GCF_000002075.1 Aplysia californica | reverse complement strand
TGTGTGTGTGTGTGTGTGTGTGTGTGCAAGTGTGTGTATGTTAAACTGCCCTCTGACTGTCCTTTAACGACTCGAATGTAAAGAAACTGGAAGTATTGAGTCACGTTGAGGTGTCTTCGTTAACATCTGGAGATGTCAAAAATATAACGTCTACACCGTCCGGAGCAATTCACCCGTTTATTGCTGCGCGAAACATTGATTATGTGGCCATAATATTAATGTCATCGTCTCGCGTTCTTGTGGAAGAGAGCTCTTCGGGGGACGGAAGTGTTCGTTTATTGGGCCTATCAACGTGACAGGCATTGTTCCTGTCAATACTGTGAGAGCATGAAATGCCAGGGGTCGAGGAACAGGCCACTTCTACATGACAGAGAGTAATTTTGGTCCAATTCAGCTCCCCAAGGTGGTGCTGCAAAGAAATTGAGTGTTGTTGTTTTTGGTCGGTTTTTATTCTTAGGTTGTTGGGGGGGGTTTTGGGAGGGGGGGGTTGTATTTTGTTTTGCCTTTTTTAATGTTAGAAGCGTGAGAAAGACTTCAGCATAATTTTGTTTTCAGTATAATAGCTTAAAAGCAAGTGGCTATCTTCTTTTTTCTGTTAGTATTTTTAAGGGAGGGTGTGGGGTTGTTGTTGTTATCATTACAGGATCATTAAATTGTTTTCTTCGTTTTTTCTACAAAGAAGGAGCATTTCTAGAGTGCCATCTTCATCTCGTAGTAGTAGAGAAGGCGGCACTAGAGTCTGTGTGGTGTAGCGGTTAGGAACTTTGCCGTCGTACGCAGAAGAGCTGAAGTCGATAACCATGTGTGGATTTTTAAAAATCGAGTATATCTGTGTGTCTTCTCGGAGTTTGTATTTTTCTCCTCCCGGATTTTTCCCTGGTAGTAGGCACAGTCAAAGCAGCCCGTCTTCTAGATTATCTAAATTGTTTCAATGGTGGCGTAAAAGACCTACAATTATATTTATACTAAGAAGTCGGCCTTTACCGGAGCCCTGGCAAGTATCACTAAGCGTTTACTTTGCTTTGAAAATAACGAAATAGAGAAAAGAGGCACAACATTTGGGGTTTTGATCAAAGGGGATGGTGAGGAATACTGGAGATCAAAGAAAATGTGGTTTTGTTTTTGGTTGTTTTGTTTGGGGGGGGGGGGTTGGGGGGGGATTTTAGTTGTTCTGTTTGTTGTTGTTTTTGTTGTGGGGGAGGGGGGGTTCAGTATACAATGCACATACATTCTGCAACAAGCGCCATCTTCATTGAGTACGGAAAAAAAAGAGACGTTTTGCTACTTTGAACGAGTAAACATAAAAGCAAACATGATGAAGGACAAAGTCTACAAAGTTCAGTGTCGTTGATGTAACGACGCAGTAGTGATGTTGAGTATGTTTAGTTTTAGTAGAAGGTTTTTTTCGGCGCTCGCAGCTGAATAATGTCATATGAGCGGCAGAAGAATAGAGGTGTTACAAGAGAGTTACAAACAAAAAAAAGACGAAGGGGAGATATGGACGATAGATGTTTGATAGGAAAGAAGAAGCAAACCACACCAGAGCACCCGCCAACCACCCACTGATGTTGAGTATGATGACGCATTCAGTGTGGATAATGGGGCGTTGAAAATGGTTGTACTAACTGATCATGTGTTAAGTGGGTAGGTAACAGTTGTTTGTTGGGTTCTTTCCTGTTCTTTTGTTGTTGTTTTATTGTTGCTGTTTTGGATGGGTGGTTTGATTTTTGTTCTTGTTTATTTTTTGTTTGGATTATTTTTATTGTTTCTTTGGCAGTCGCACAATTATCGACTTTTTTCTGCTGCAGCTGTTGCCACCGAAAATTTTCACATAATTGTTGTTTCAGTTGCTATTATTAGGCATCTTTAATGCTGGCTTTTCCTGTTCATTTTTGTCTTTGCTCTTATTCCCTTTTTTTTATTTTGTCGACAGGCTGTTCAGCTGTTCTAGGCGCAAAAAGCATTTTTGTTTCTTTGTTTGTTTCCAGGAGAAAGAAAAAAAATCTGTGTCTGTCTTTTAAAAACTGAACTTACATTACACTGTTCAACAAAGGTTTTGCCACTGGGGAACCATCAAGCTTAGTTTATGTTATCTGGTGTGATGAAAATCTTTAGTTTGAAAACTATTTTTTAATCACTGACGTTATTTATGTACTGGTCGTGCATATTTTGTTTTGCTTTTGTTTAATATTGCTGTAAACAGTATGCATGAAAATATAAAAAAGGAATAGAGCCAAATCCTATATGCAATCTCAAAAGCAAAGGTGAAAATATCAAACAAGATCAACAGTTTAGACAGCTAGAATATAATTTTACCCGACGCCAAATGTTCTAGAGAAATAAAATGAAAAATAAATATAATAGCTAAAGACAGTTCTAATAAAATAAGCCTAATCATGAAAAATAGAATCACCTCAATGACTACCAAAATAAGAATTCTAAAAGGCTTTGTACGGTCAACCCTTCTATATGACTGTCAATGCTGGAAAGTCACAAAAGACAGTTAAATAACATAGATGCAACAGAAATGTGGTTTCTTTGGAGACGATTGAAAATTTCTTGGAAGAGAAAGAAATCAAATGAGGTAGTTCTTGAAGAAGTCCACGTTGGCGGCTCGCGGATAAAACCAATTAATTAGGAAGAGAGACAAATGCAGCTTCTTCTGCATTTGAATAGACATAAGGGGCTGGACCATCTTTCTCTCATTGATATAATTAAATGACAAATGAGGCAGAAGCATATCCAGAGCAAGCTACTTGGAAAGCCTAAATTGGTAGGTGATGGAGAAATATCAGGATAATATAGATTGTATTTAGAACATCCGATCAAAAGAATGAATGGTGACCTATAATCGCGGTGGTTGTGTCGTATCTGGTTATGCTAGTCATTATATCAGAAAACAATGGCCATAAAGTTGTGATAATATACTTGGCAAGTAAAATGTTTATCATAATATGCTCCTGGTAAATCCACAGAAAAGTATTCCTGCCCCCACTTCACATAAAACTGGGATTAATGTAAAGCTTTTTCACAGCTTTGGACAGAAACGGAGAAGTTATTAATATCTCTGGGACAAATTTTGGGTGAGAAAACTGAGACAAAATTGGGGGAAAAAATATACTTTTGTGGGTTGTGAAGTTCATGAGTTATCGGGTGAGGACGAATATTTTAAGGAGAAACAAAATCCAATTGAACCTGCAGCTTTAGAGACATTCCGTTTGCTTTTGGAAAACAATCGTGAAAATCCCAGAGCTAATAGCAATTCTGACTTGAGAGAAAAATTGTTTAAATATACTGTTCGTTGGCCATTCCAATGTCTCTCCTGATGCACTTTTTGCACAAGCATCTTGACTTTTGCTTTCCAATCTTGAGGACAGAGAAAGATTTCACCAAGATGTCGAGGGGTTGGAGAACGATATCGAGACAGGTTCAAACCAAGATGTGTGATTCATGTTGGTTTCTTCTACGCGAAGCGAGCATTGCACGCGAGCAAAAATGCCAGAGCCTTAAGCACTTCTGACTCATTCAAATATTATTGCTCATTTGTACGTTTTGGTGTTATATTTTTTTATATAAATACATTGATGTTTTCTCTCTTATCGCTTGAAGATGTTTAGAAAATGAAAATTGAAATGAAACTGTGATTTACTTTTTGTTTTCTTACTGGTATTTTTATGTTAGTGTTAACATGAGGAAAAGTGGGTACCAGAGTATCATTAAAAGCTGACATGGTCGCTCAAATCTGACTGCAAATCTAAATCCAGCTACCCAAAATTAATCAAATCCGCACAAAGTATCTCGGTTGCCTAAAAAATTGAAATTTGTTGACCGCTTCTATTTATCTTTTCTCTTTGGAATTTGAATTCCAACACAATATTTCTCGAGCACAAGCAAGCGATACCACAGATTAAGATCTGCATTGAAAAAAAAAGTAATATTTTAGGCATAGTAAATCTGAACAGCTAGCCACGATTTGTTTCATTCCTTCCGTCTTCTACAAAGAAACATCTCTTCGGTGACGATGACATAATGAATGATAAATGATACGATGTTGTTTTTTCAATAGCTAAAATATCTGCAATGATTGATTTGACGTACACCGGTTCCTAGTCCATTGACGTTGTGGTTGCCGATCTTTTAACTCATTGAGAATGTCTTTCTGGATAACTGACAAAGCTTGAAGTTTTAGAGGGACTTTTGAAAATGTTCAAGTTCGTTATTCTTATCTTTAGTAAGAGTTTTAAAGGCTTTTGCAACATGATAGGTCATTAAGTGCCAAAGATTTAGAGGTGTTGCAAGAGAGTGACAAACCAAAAAATGAAGAACTCAGGGCAATAGATGTTTGGTAGGAAAGAAGGAGCAAACCACACGTGACCACCTGCCAACCACCTGCGTTCGTTATTCGTTCAGATTTTACAATACTATTTCTTTATCTGAAATAAATGCAACAACAAGCACCAGATGAAATGTGGAAATGTGTGTGTCTGATTGGTGTACGGTGGTTTGAAATGTTCCTGCAGCATTGCCTTTGGTCTACTGCTAATCAGACGTGCGTCCGATACATCCTAGTTAGAAGACAAGCAACAGTAGAACCCTAAGGCGGCTCTCCTTTTTCTTATCTGCGTCCTGGGACGAAGTGATTTCTGAGCAAAAGATTGATTTGTTGAAACAGGAAACCTCAATTGATTTCATCTACTCCGAACAAATTACATTGCCGATGTCCAGACGCGCACAACTTGCTCTACCTTTTCGAACACTTTTTCTGCCTCTCTCCCCCTCTCCCCTATTCAATGTGGTTGGGTTTTTGGGGGGTTTTTTTGCTTCTTCACTTGACTCTCTCTGTCTGCAACATTCTCCTCCCTCTCCTCCATCCCTCTTTTTTACCTACTTTTCAATTTTCTGTTGCCATACTATTTCAAAATGATTTAACTTCTTAGCATTAGGTACAAGAACGTGAAAAGATAAGAAGACACAGCGCTATGCCATAAGTGTCATCGAGGGAAGCAGTGTGTGATGACGTTACGTCTTTCGGGAAACTTTCTTATGTAATAAGTTTTAATTTAGGATTACATAGTAATCTATGGGAAGAACGTGACGCAAAGTATTTGTTCTTGGACTACCTTATTTCTATTTCAATATAGCGTCCTCTTCTATTAATCGGCTTTAGAATGCTATGTTCACGTAACTGGCAAAAATCGAGACTTGTTCTCACAGGTTTCAGTGTTTGGCTTCAGATTAAAATATGCGTCCTTTTCAGGCTTTGACAAACAAACGTAATATACATATATTATGAAATCTGGGAAGGTGGACGTCGCAGAAGTTATCTATTTTACAGAAGATGGCGCAACAGTAATTACCCCCCCCCCCCCCCCCCCGCGCGCAAAAGGTGAGAAGGCATGGGAAGAGCGTTCTCCTCAAGATACAGAGTTAAACTGAGATACAAGATAAAAACTTTGGAAACTTAAGATTTTTTTGAGTGAGAATAGACCACCACCGGACACCTATACCCTGACCTCTTATCTTCAAGCACAATCACGACGCTACTCTTCTCTGAGCTATAAAACTGATTCTGAAAAAGAGAAAAAGGTAATAGGAAAAAATAATGCAATTTGTCAATAGATGCAGTTTCGAGCCCGCCCATCATATTCTTCCGTCCTCAATTTCTCTGTTCGGTTTGAAATTTCTTGAGGAGCATGAGACTTTTTCAAAAATGTGGTTGGCCAAGAATAAATAAAAATTTTGAAGGCGATTTTTTTTTTCGGGAAATTGTTTTCTTCAACACATACTTGAACGCCAACCACCGTTATATTTCGGGAAAATAATCAAGATATCTTGGAATTTTATTTTTATGAATCTTAAAGATTCTCCACAAGACAAATAGCACGGGATTTGAAAGCCCTGAAATAGAAAATGTCATGCTCTGTTACGTTGCATTCTTCAAAACCCAGAAAAATGTACAACTGTTTAAGCCATCTCGTCTACTTTTAAGACGGACAACAGCGGCTGGTGAGTATTTTGTCTCTGTGCACTTGGATTTGAGCACCATTGTTTCCCTGGCGTTTATATAAAAAGATGTTTTGAGTTTTAAAAATAATGTTTAATAGTTATGTATGTATACAAGTATTACAATATGGGACCCACTTACATCATTAAGAGAAGCACAAATCTATCAGAGCGTCACCAACACCATCGCGTTGATCAATTGCAGGTTATCACGACCGTTTGTCAGGACGAGATTACCCAGGTGCTGCAGATCCTTAGACTTCAGCGTTCTCTTCCACTTCCACGGAAGCTGAAGTCATAGTCCGTGTTATCAGCCGCAAATCGGAGATTTTTGTGTTTCAGCCCGAGACTTCTCTACCGTTGGTGAAAAAGAAAGAGAAGACAAAAGGCAATATTTTGTAAGCCCTACAAAAGGACATAATTTTGATCCGCGGCAAGTCATATAATAGGTGGGCTGGGATTTACAAGGTTATCAATATCATTGTTCGGCATGTTCAATTAAAATCTATCTCAATGTTGTTGTGTGTTGTTGTTTTTTCAAGGGGTAAATGGGGAAGTGTAGTGGCCGGTGCTGTGATGCCAATGTTTCAATGGGAAAATAAATGGTTTGTCCACTATCCACCTCTCAAGAATGCTTCAAGACCAACCAGCACTGAGAGCCAACAACACAAGACACTCAAGCTGAAGAGTACAGAGGGAGACCACGACGTCGCTGGAACAACTCTGAAAAGGACACCATCGGAGCCCATAATCTGACACTCCTACAAGCCTCTCGACTCTCAACTCGCAGCTGACTGGCGATTGTTTATCCCCCGCGACATCTGCCGATACCAGTGAAACGAAAGAGTAAAAGTAAAGTAAAGGCTGTCGAAGCTAGTATAGATTTTTTTTAAGTTGTAATAATGTGCTACAAGTGTTTTAACGATATGGCATCACAATAATCTCTACATATTATATTTGTGAAAGTTCGTCACTTTGGCTGCCTAAAACTTCCGAATCACTTAACTTTCGAAATTGACAAAATTAATGGTGGTTTAGAATCATTTAAAGGGTGCACAGTTTTATTGAGGAGCCTGAAGCCACTGTAGTTTAATTTTCAGTTTTTCCTTAGTTTCGTTTGGATCTAATCTTTGGAAAGTCCGTCTTCTAAGACGCCATTGTAAACAAGTGAGATTTCCGTTCACTGGCCGTCCGCATTATTTCCACAATGACTTGGTGATCTACGATTATTTTAAGTACGTTCATCGAACGTGTACCCAGCTAGCAGCTTTATAATTTACTACAGGAGTGCTTTCCGTCTCCAAATGCACGGCTCATTAACAAAGACGAATTAAGACTGTGCTTTGAAATTATTTTTTTTGAGGTAGGGCGTTATCGACAGCTGTTCCCTCAGTGTGAAATTCCGCCCCGCTGCATGTTATAGAGGCGCTTACGTTGAATGTATTTAAATCTGCTCTGAAGGCACGTTTATTTAACTATATAACCAGGTAGTATAATTCTTCTTTCAACATGCGTGATCAATAGCCACTGTAATTCTCTTTTTGTGCATGTATTCTTTTGTCAGATTGAGGTTGAATATATTATGTAAGAAAGGATTGTTGTAAATTGAATGTTCCGGTGTGCATAACACAGGGCATTATGTAAGCTGTCAGATTTATAAACTCTATTATATTATGAAACGCCTAGAGCCACCTAGAGGTGAGTGCCATAAATGTAATCTTTATTATTATTGTTAATAGTATTACTATTATGATGATGATGATGATGATGATGATGATGATGATGATGATGATGATGATGAT
>NW_004797286.1:2420615-2421925 GCF_000002075.1 Aplysia californica | reverse complement strand
ATCATCATCATCATCATCATCATCATCATCATCATCATCATCATCATCATCATTATTATTATTACTATTATCGTCCTTATTATTATTATTATCGTAGTTGTATAACACCACAAAAAATCTTTAAGCATGCAACATCATACTCCACTTTAAGGGGTCAGACACATTGAATTATGGAGTAAGGTTTTTAATCTAAGAGTGCTACATCTCGAGATGGCCTCGCACTGGATTCAAAGAAAACACGTACACAAATGTCTATTCATGTCTACTCTCTACACGGTAGATGTGGGAATCCTCAGGTTTGAGAAAACAATCTCCGTAGTACGCACCATTGTCTTGAAAGAGACAAATGGCTGCCACCATCCGTGGACCAGCGTCTCTTGCATTCGCATTATAAGAATAATAATAAATAGCATTTGCATAGCGCATGTCCCCTCTCGAAAACAAGCTCTATGGGCTTTACACTATACTATTACCAATCGAGCAGACCACAGAACACTCAGAAACATTCTCAGCTTCCTGGGAAGCACACAGTGCAAGCAGCTGGTTGTGCACTCAAACCCTAACAAACTGACCAGATCTTTCTCTGTCTATAGCTGGGTACCCATTTTCACCTGGGTGAAGTGTGGGAAATTTGTGTAAAGTGCCTTTCCCAAGGGCCCAACGTCGGGCCCGCGGCTCGAACCCCCGAACCCGCAACCTCACGATTACGGTAGGCTAACCACTAGGCCACCGACGCCACATCTCTTCTTGTCAATAAGTGACGGACGATTTTTGTAAGCTTGTTGAAGTCTTACCCCAGTTTGTGGAATCTGTTTCAAAAGCTTCCAGGGTTGTTTTATTTTTTAATGTACTTACTTTACTTTATCCGTCCTCTTGTACTCCAGGGCGTCGAGGGGAGAAGGAGCTTCCCGTCTCCAGCAAGTGTGAAGGCCTGGCTGGACCGGACATTGAATGTTCTCATGGTATCCTTCACACCCTAGATCCAGGTCTCTCTTGGTCTTCCTCTTGCTTTGTACAATGATACTTATTATTTTTTAACGGTCCCTTCAATTTCTGTTCTTACATTTTCCGCATTCTGTTTAATAAACTTTGTAATCAGACATATGAGAACTGAAGGATCAAATCTGAGAAGATTTATATTACATCTTTTCCAGAAACGGATCGTCATGTGAGAACACTGATGGTTGAAACTGATTAGGTCTATTTACACTCTTAACAAAGAGCACTCTCTTGTTTTTCCACAAACTCTTTATCCCCAAACTCTCTGTTCTGAACTTCCTTGTTCTCTCTCTCTCTCTCTCTCTCTCTCT
>NW_004797286.1:2414419-2420351 GCF_000002075.1 Aplysia californica | reverse complement strand
TTTCTCTCTATCCTTCCTCTCTCTCTATCTGTCTATCTATATATCTATCTATCTATCTATCTATCTATCTATCTATCTATTTATCTATCAGTCTATCTATCTATAGATCTATCTATCTATTATCTCTATCTGTTCCTCCATCTCCATCTCCCTCTCTCTTCATTTCTAATTCTCACTCTGGCTCTCTCACTTTTCTTTCTCTGGCTCCTTCGCTATCTCTCTCTATCATTCTCTCTATCATTCTCTGTATCTGGCTATCTATCTATCTATCTATCTATCTATCTATTTATCCATCTATCTATCTATCTATCTATCCATCTATCTATCTAACATCTATGTCTGAAATAAATTTCGTTCAATGCTTTGTGTGTCTCGCAAACATTCCGTTCTATATCTTTCTTTCCTACGAATAAGTCATACTCTCTGATCTGCTTTCTCCTTACACCACTCACTTTGTGTTCTTCACTCTCCAGTAGCATTGTTGCAGGCTACCACATAGGTTTCTAAAAAGTTATGAGTGTGGTTGTCCTTTAAGAACTTCCAATCTTTACCTGACTCAAGAATTAAAGAGCGTCAGTACACGTTTGGGGGGGGGGCTGTTGTTTATTTCCCCTGACTGAGACGCTTTTGTCCGTTTGGTAGTTGGACTTTAGTGTTTCAGTATTTTTCTTTACAAGTCTTGCGTTGGTTCTGAAGATAGTTGAGATGTCAGACAGGTTATATCCCTTTTGCACTTAACAACATTTATCAAGTAGTAATATGTCATTTGACAGAGTTATTTCCTCCTAAATCACACTGGGTTTATTGTCAAAACAGTGCGACAACTAAAATGTATGGGTCTGATACCTCGAAAGAGGAAGAGCGATGATAAATCATCTCCGAATTTCCGTTTATTATACCAGTTTGTACAAAACCATCCAAAGTAGGCCGAATCAGGTAAATTACATATAATGTAAGAACTTCATGATTAACAATCAATAGTTCTACGCCAGACAGTCAAACCTGTTCTAAAGGCCACATGTCTAAGGCGATTACTTGCAAAAACAACGATGTCCCACTTCCCACTTCCCTCCTTGCGTTTTCTCAAATCAAAATGACACTGTCCCTGATGCCAACCTGTTTAAGACAACCACTTTTTTCTCGTAAAAGGGTGGGGCTGCCTAGGACAGTTTCTACCGTACTTCCTGGTACTTAAACAACCTCTTGGTTCCTTGAACGTGATAAAGCATTTCGGTTTGGCCTTCTGTGACTGGCATGCTTTTTTTATTCCCTCGCTCAAACAGACTGCTTGCTTCTTCCAAATTGATGGGTGATTCATGGTAGTGTTGAAGTGGTCGGCCAATCTAGGATGCTTTTTTTTTCTTTGTCTGTTGGGTGCGTGATTCCGGAATCTCGGCTTAGCATCCCGCCAGTCTAGTGGTTAAAAAATAGGATCAAGTAGCAAGGATGAAATCCTGGGATCGATCAACAGCTCAAGCTCGATGGAAAGTTTCATCTTATGGGAAAGTTATATCACCTTATATTCACCTTGGTTCATCCCGTTAAGAAAATGTCTTGGCAACCAACAGACACAGAAACAACAGAGGCAGGTCAAGGATGATATTAGAGTGCCAGACGGATAACTATACTGTATGTTTCTCTGAGACTGTATAATAATTATCATGATTATGCTAGCCATAATACCTAACACGGGATCGTTGAGAGGCAAGCAAGAACATGAGCAATTACTTTAACGTATTGGCTACATGACCATGAGAACGTGAAAAGGAGGAGAACGTTGAAGACTACAATTAGACTGAGGCGTTATACATACTCTGTATGTTGTTACTGTAACGACACGAATGTATGTTACTGGGTTCTCTCTCTCTCTCTCTCTCTCTCTCTCTCTCTCTCTGTCTCTCTCTCCCTCTCTCTGTGTCCCTCTCTCTTTCTCTCTCTCTATCCCTCTCTCTCTCTATCCCTCTCTCTCTCCCTCTCTCTCTCTCTCTCTCTCTTTCTCTCTCTCTCTCTCTCTCTCTCTCTCTCTCTCTCTCTCTCTCTCTCTCTGATGTGATAATATGTTCCTTTTGACCGAGATATAACTAGACTTTGCATTCTTGTGTTTTTACGGTTTGGGGTTGTGGAGGGAGGGGGGTACCGAACACACAGTATGAACAGTGTAGTTGTTTAGGCAGTTTCAACTGTTATCCTCATTCCTAGCCCTAGCCCCCCCCCCACCCCACCGCACCCCACACACACGCACACCTCTAAATGGAGAAGTATGTTATATTCGAAGTTCCCACCTTTAAAAATTACAATATTAGTTTTGAAAGAGGCGTTACACCCCATAGACCTTCAGTTTGATGGTTTCCTAGGCAGATTGTGTAGCCCAGCCCAGACAGTAACAGAAAAAAGGGGAAGTGAGACTGAAGGAAAAAGCACACTTTTCCATCCATCTTGGCCGAAATTTTCCAGCCAAATAAGCAGTCTTTCACATTTACATGGATTTCAGTTTCTTCTTCTGGGTAGTGAATCTTTTTGTCATATCTGACCATACCCCCCCCCCCCCCCCCCCCCCCCCCCCCAAATCCCACCTTTTTTTCCTTCAGGAATAAGAGGGAGAGGAAGGACCCTTCTTAGACGGGAATGGGCAACTATCTTTTAAGTTTTCATTAAACCGATCATTTCTTTTTCTGTGTGACAGGATAAAAAGTTCTTTATTGTTTCCCTGAAACCAATTTCAGCATCCAGGAATATTAGGCCCGTTGTGGCCTGCTTATATTGACGAGGGAACGTGTCTGAAGAAAGCCCAATCTTTTTCGACTCGGTGGAAGCTGATTTCTCTCCTTGTCCTTGAAGATTGCTTTGGGTACATGGAGTGTTTAAGCTTGGTAAGATTAAGGGGGGGGGGGTTTAACTTTTAAACCCTGGGGCCACCGTCTTGGTTTTGATGTGCAGAGTCAGGTCAGTGGTTGCCTCACACATTCTGTCTCACAAATTCTATTATGTGTTCTGTCTCGTGTACATTTTGTACCTCACATTTTTCTGCTGCTCTGTTCTGTTCTCTCGGTCGTTTGTTTTGTTCCTGGTATTCGGCTCATCTATCTATCTATCTATCTATCTATCTATCTATCTATCTATCTATCTATCTATCTATCTATCTATCTATCTCTCTATCTCTCTATCTATCTATCTATCTATCTATCTGTCCCCCTTGCCCCCCTCCTTTCATCTCCCTATCTCTATCTCTCCATCTCTCTCTCTCTCTCTCTCTCTCTCTCTCTCTCTCTCTCTCTCTCTCTCTCTCTTTCTGTTGCTGCTTCCATATAGTCGGAGCACTCAAGCTTACAAGACTTCCTATCCAACGCAGACACTCAGACAGAAGAGGTAGAGAGAGATACTAAAAAAGCAACCGATCGGACCAATAAAAAAAGGTCCAATAATTCATACCCCCCCCACAAAAAAAAACGCACACACACACACACACACACACACACACACACACACACACACACACACACACACACACACACACACACACACACACGCACGCACACAGAGTTCTTCCCCACAAGTACGCACGCTCATCCTTCTTCTACAATGTCGGTTGTCATGGTGAGGGATGGTGGGGAGGGTTATGTGTATGAGGGGGGGAGGGGAGCAAGAGGCCAATCACCTCTGAGAGCGAACGCAGCTAAACTCACATGAACATTCACACTCAGATGTAGATCTACATGTATCTTTACTTTTATGCATCGTATCGAAATGCTTTTCTTCCCCCCTCCTTATATTTTCTTTCTTTTTTGCCGACGGGCAGAGTGCTTCGTCCTCGAAATATTATCGTGTTTATGTTTAGTATGGAGCGAAATCTTTTTTTAAAGCAAAAATGGGAAGATTGTTCAGTGCTCACATTGGACTCAGATCCCCCGACGCTGCATCCAGAAATCCATAGACTTATAGAGCAAAGCAAGAATGCGTGTTATCTAGCAGACACTCAAACTATTAACAACATTCGCCCGTAATGTTTAATTATCGGCAAGTGGAAGATAGGATTACATGTGCTGACAATACTCGTGTCGTACGGATCTAACTTGTGTATTCTTTTATGGATTCACTCGGAAAAACGACCATAGTTCTATTTTTTTAAAGAGATTCTGCATTACACTCAATGCGTGGATGGGCGTGGGTGGATGAGTTTAATCTTGTAAAAGTGTACTTATGTGCATGTTTGTGAGAACGTAATTTGCTGAATCCTTCATGGTTTCAAATGAGTGTTTTGGTGGCTCTCTTAGAGGGCTTTTCTTTCAGTATTATTATGCCATGGGTTTAGTTTCTGGCATTTTGTATGCATGGCAACACTTGACCATGGTTTCAAAATAAAATACAAATCCAGTTAGAATGTCAGTTACCATTTGTAATACCGTAATGGGGTGTGAAAGAACGCTTATGCGAACTGCCATAAAATGTTGGGTTAATGTCAACCGCAAGATTTCCTCTATTACCTGAGGCTAGATCAAGGCCTTCGTCAGCATAAATATTTCGAATGTGTTGAGTGGGCGTTTGAAGGTGTTCTCTCCACCTGGCTTTAAAGCTACTGAAACGGATTTGTTGGGGCTTTTGCGATGAAGTTTTAAAGCCCCAGACACTACTGATATCCTTTGAAAGCTGCGTGACCAACACTCATGTTACAATTGTGCCACTCTTGTGTCGATCTCGGATGGTACTTTTTCCTGTAAATTGTTCACGTGAAGGGACATGCCTCCTCTTTCAAAACCTTTGCAATACAAATATTCACAAAAAGGTTGGAGATCATTTGCAAAAACCTTGATTGTTTGATCTAATGATCCTAATGGAAACACTATTTTGTGTAGACAATTTGGACAAATCAAATTAGACGGTAGATTTGTCAGAATGTCCAGGTGAATGGTGGACTATTGCGACTTTGTTTCGAACATTACTGGTTTAAGCGCCTGTTTTTTTTTCCATTTTGGACTCCGATAGAAGCAATGCTGATAGATTATTGCTATTGTCATTAAAGTATTGCTGAGCATGCATGCCCCATCTTCAAAACTGTTTACTTTGTTCGGGGCTTCGTCTGACATTCATCTTCCACCTAGCGTAATATTGTTGCAATGCAGCACTATATTAACCGTGTTCGTACTTTGCCCTTCCATACTTGGTCTGTGAGTTCAACTTGAATAATGATCCTGAAAAAGGTCTGATAAAGCCACCACCAGCACATTCATCCACTCGGGGAATCAGAAGCGCTGGGAATCCAACTTGCCATTAGACGATGCGAGCTCTGCAAACGAGTGAACCAGTACTTTTTACGTTCAGTTCAATTCAGTTCAGTTCAGATTGGGAAAGATCCCTGGCAATGGTACTCAGAAAATGAACTGAAACCTTGCAAGGAAAGAGTGTTAGCAGGGGGCACGTGCGCTTTTTCAGGGTAGAAAGAACCTTCAGATGTAATAACCAATACGGCTTCCTTTGCACTGTCGGAGATGCAGTTGAAAAAGAAGAATAATCTTGCAGACTGAAACAGTTTCTCCTCCACCAAAGATAATGACTGTCATTTGTGGTTGGGAGCCGAAATATAATACGCTGGTGTTAAGCTGAAATCTTTAACAAATAGGGTTCTGGCACAGCCTTTGGCTAATTTGGGTGTAGTAAAGCACTGACATTTGAGATAGAATGACATATCTTGTAGCAGACCACCTGAGTAGTATTTGAGGACGTCTTAAACCCAACAGCAATGTCACATATTTTTTTATGTGTCTGCTCTGGGTTCAAGGCTTTCTGGGGTACTCATCTATTTATTAGTCTAACAATTATGTCACAATGGAGATGTGGGCATACAACTACCTGGTTACTGCCTTACCAACCTCCCTTCCTGTCTACCCTCATTTTTGCCCACTCACTCACTCACCTCTCTGCCCCTCTCTTTCTCCCC
>NW_004797286.1:2412102-2414231 GCF_000002075.1 Aplysia californica | reverse complement strand
TATATATATATTTTTCACACACACACACACACATACACACACACACACACACACACATAAACATATACAAAGACACACTTATTATGTCTACATAAACATACATGAACACATACATACACATGCACACACACGCACTGCGCCCTCATACACGGTCATACCCAAAATAGCCAACACTAACACATGAATTGCGATTCTTAAGCTTCAAAGAGCCATACCACCAGGCAGGCAATAGGCATCCGTCAAGCAGAAACGCTCTCCCTAGTTTTTCCAACCTCTTGGCATGTTGAAATGTGACATATATATATATATATATATATATATATATATATATATATATATATATATATATATATATATATATATATATATATATATATACGAACCGCCTCTTCGCGAACGTTAGCGCTTTGTGAAGTGCTCTCCAAGACACATGAATGACGAGACCTGATATCTTCCCACAGCCAATGATCGACAGTGCTTGACGTCAGTTCCCACTTCCGAGGAGAACAAAAAAGGTTGCATTAGTCATTTCACTCTTCCGGGCTTTTGGCAATATTCAAATGTTCAATGAAACAAGACCCACCAAGTCTATAAGTGGTAGTACAACTGTTGTAGCAGTGTGATGGAATGGACATTTTCTAGGTGGGTAAACAGCACGGGTTTTGAAAATATTTTCATAAGTAGTGTATAATATCTTTTTACGCTAAAGCATAACAGGTAAAAAGAACGATCCTTCCTTAAAAGAAGCAAAGCCTTTAAATTTTACCAGAGAATGGTATAGGTACTCTTACGGCCTGCTTTTTCTCTTCGAACCTCTCTCAATATAACTGTGTCTGCTCAAAGAAGCGTCCAAAAGTGCAGCTTATCCTTTGAGTAGAATAAAAATCAATCTCGTTTGCGGAAGGAGGGGTGGCAGGGGAGATCGTGTAGCAGAGAGAGAAAAAAGGAAAGAAATTTAGAGCGAAAGAGAACTATTGGCTACAGAAATTGGCGGTTAAAGTGCATGCATTTGTCCCCTACCTCACCCCCACTCCCACCTCACACACTTTCCTTTCTTTTTCCCAATCATCATCCCCATCTCACCCCTTCCCCACTACTAGTTGTGTATTTATCAAAACATTAACGAAAACAAAAATGTTTTCTCAAGTTTTTAAAAGACGGGTTGTTTTACAGACGGGGGGAAAAGCGGGGGTGGGGGGGGGGGAGGAGTTATATTAATAATAAGCAGGTTCCAGGCAAACGCCAACGCCTGGACACATTTCAAAGATAAATAGTTTTGCCCCTAAAGAAGTATGAGCATGTTACCCCGCCTTTTCTTAATGGTTCATCTTCCCCCAATTGTATCTGAGCTGCTCTAGACGCTTGATAAGACGAACCTCGCCCTTTTGACAGGTCCGTCTAGTTTGTCATCGAAAACGCTACAATAACCTATTATGCACTTTTAGTTCAATTTTCATTTCATTTTTCCCATTCACACATGTATTTCACATTTACGCTTACTTTTAACCATTTCATTACAAGTTTCGTTCAGCTGAAGTGTTTAGGAGACGTTCATTTTTCCCTAAGAATGAAAAATAAGTATTACACCGTCACAATAAAATGTTCCCCTGAGTGAGCTCGTGGCGAGGCTGGTTGTCTTCTCAGACACACTCCCATTGGTGAAGAAGCTGAGCTTGATTAATCTCGCTAGACTGTGTCTCCGGCTGGACTTGGCTGAAAACCAACACGCTTTGCCTCGTGTCTCCGCGAAGTAAACCAAACTCTCCAGGGTGATGACGTCGGTCTTGGTTTCATTTTTTTTTTATGTTTCTTCGAACAGCCTCTGATGAAAAGCGCGTACAAAAACGAAATCGATGCGGCTGAAAATTAATTTAGATTTGTGTTCACTGGGATATTTTACGACAGTATATGTAGTTAGTTATTTAACCTCTAGGCCTACATCGACTATGGTTCTGGGCTTGATTTTCTGGGTTTTAGTCGTTGTTGTTGATGGTGTTTGTTTATTGTTGTTTTTGTTGTTGTTGTTGTTGCTGTTGTTTTTGTTTGTTTTTTGTTTGTTGTTATTTGGGGGGGGGGGTGGCTCTTTGTTTGTTTGTTGGTGGTGGTGGTGGTTTTTTGTTTTGTTTTTA
>NW_004797286.1:2396712-2409022 GCF_000002075.1 Aplysia californica | reverse complement strand
TTCTCTCTCTCTCTCTCTCTCTCTCTCTCTCTTTCCCTCTCTCATACTCTCTCTCGCTCTCTTTCTCTCTCTTCTTTCCTCTCTTACTATCTCTCTCTCCCTCTCTCTCTCTCTCCCTCTCTTACCCTCTCTTTCTCCCTCGCTCTCTCTCTCTCTCTCTCTCACTCTCTTGCTTTCTCTCTGTCTTTAAAAAATGCAACGCAGGTGTTCTCTTCCAAAATCTCCCCCCACCTTGTCCACAGCCACAAGAATTCATCAAATCCTGCCTAAGATTAAGAATGTTACGTAGCTCATTACTATTAAAATGTCTTCCCAAAAAGTGTTTGCCTTGACGATCTGAGTTTTCCTAAAGCCATTTCATTATGAAGCGCTGGTGGCGAAATTCGGAGAAAGTAATGTCTCTTGAATGGAACTTGTTCCCTCAGATAACATAAAAGAAAACCCATTAAGAAAAGCTTGAGACAGTAGGGATAGTTGAACATGCCTCCAGTGTTATACCATCTTATGAAAATATCAGTTTTGTGTTTGAAGTCTTCTTTTATTGCAAAAAGTCTGTATTTCGTTTGATTTCTTGCAGAGCTCAATATGTGCGCAGCAACATTTTTTTTAAATTGTCTTTAAAACCGTTTATATTGCTTAAGGTAATAACGTTGAAAGGACAGATTTGCGGCTAAACTGATAAATATGTATTATATCAAGTTTTATTCGACCACAACAAAACACGTTTCGTCCAAAAAAAACAGTTCTGTGTCGCAGACACGTTAGCTACACATTTCCAAAATATTTCCCAAGACCGTTTGTTTTGTTGGGGGTTTTTTTGGCTTGTTTGTTTGTTGCTGTTTTGTTTGTGGGGAGAGGGGGTGTTTTACACTCAGGCCATAGGACAGAGTGAGTATGCTTAGGGGTGTAATGGAAAATATCTCTGACCTCACTACTTTCTCTCTCTCTCTCTCTCTCTCTCTCTGGGGCGCTTTATAAGCTTTGCTTTGCTTTTTGGTTTGGTTTGAGTTTGTTTGTTTGTTGGGGTTGTTTTTTGTGGGTTTTTTAGGGGGGGGGGTATTGCAGCCGGCCCCACGATGTAGTTGGATACAAAGCGGATATGCTTTTCATTTTGTATGTCAGATGATTCACCATCGTTTCGTTTTGTTTCATTTTTTTTTAGATTTGATTTTTTTTTCAACTAGAGGGCTTTGGTAATCTTTTTTTTGGTTCAGATTTCTTGCTGTTGTTGTTCGTGGTGTTGTTGCTGTTGTTGTTGTTGTTGTTGTTGTTGTTGTTGTTGTTGTTGTAACTGTTATTGTTGTTGTTGCTGTTGTTGTTGTTGTTGCTGTTGATGAGGAGGAGGAGGATAATGGCTATAGTGGTGGAGATTTTTTTTAGAGAGGGGTTTGTTGTTGTGTTTAATTAATCGTGTCCCCTAGGAGTTTTGTTGCTGTATTTGTTTGAAGTAGGGTTTTTTAGTTGTTGTTGGTTTATTTTTGTTTCTCTTCGGGATTTCCGTATTTTTGGTTGCTTTTCCCCTTTTGGTTGTTAGCGTTGTTTTATCTAGTTTGGTTTTGGGTAAGACCAGCTAAAACAGATTTGTGCAATTTAATCATAAGGATGATAATAAAGAACACTTCTATAGCGCCCACTTCTTGGTTGCTTTAGGTGCTTGGCATTAGAATTGGGTTGACTCAACATTTCATGCATGCTGGACCATTCAACGTACAAGAATGTTTTTTTTCTTTATTGTAATCAGACCACAAAAAACACATACACATAAAAACAATCACTGTGCCTACTGATCACACTTGTTAGAAGGAAAATTAAACTAGTCGGCACAATGGGATTATAACATTATGATTTATGCAACCGTGTACGTCACAAACACGAACGTACGCTCGTATTCAGATTGGCCCCCGGTGAATCCCGTTCTCTGAAGTGGTATGTTTGTTCATGAGATATACGAGGTAGCTTGGTGAAACAGACTACATCCTCTCCGTTGTGTAGAAGGTGGTAAGATTCCACTGACTGAACGGATTCATTAAATCGTTAATAGACAGAAGTAATTCGGCAAATTAAGCAACACCATGTGGACACATTAGATACCATCAAGTCCACCACCGCCTTCTCCCACATTTAAAACTCTGAGACAAAAGAGCAGAATCCCTAACCTCGGTAAGAAAACAAACAACTTTGATTTTAAACCTCAAATTAACCGGGTTTTTTGTTGCCACTCCTAAGAGCTTTTTGTACTAAATAGGTTGATCTTCGTTCTTGTTCGAACAACACAGAATCCTACTTTTCTCGCTGTAGGGATACTCTTTCAATTTCACAGATGTAAGAGACCTAAGCAGTTGAAGGAGCAATTTATTTGCTTTTAACATGGATTGATTTCTTCTTTTTCTGCTGGACTTGACTTATGAATTCATATTTTGATTCTCTTGAATCTTTTACTTAATGACATTGTTGTTGTCTGCCTCGTTAACAATGTATATTATACACACACATATACATTTTTTCATTCATGTGAGTTTGTATACAAACAAATGGACAAATAATGGCCAGGAGGGAACACCCCGCCATGGACCAGGTATTGCCCAGATCGTGCATCTGATCTTTGTTTGTTTAACATGTCCCATTGAGTTCTGCCTGGTAATTGCATTGCTAAATTTATCATGTTCCTTTTGTCAATCAAATTATCGTCAGGCAAAAGGCAATTTCAGTCAGTAAATAATGTTTAGTTCAAATTTGAGTTTCACACGAAGTTCTAATCTCCATTGAGCCAAGATATAATATCACACCGTTAGCTTGCGATTGCTTCATACCCTGATGTGGTGGGTGGTTGGGGGTGGTGCAAGCGGGGGAAAGAGATTGAAAGGGGGGGGGGGCGAGAATGTCAGAGAGTGCGCGAGTGATGAAGAAAAAAGGGGAGTATAGAGATAGAGTAGCGTCAGAGAAGAAGAGTGAGAGGGGGGGAGAAAGTGAGAAGGAGGAAGAAAGCGAGAGAGAGAGAGAGAGAGAGAGAGAGAGAGAGAGAGAGGGGGGGGGGAGAGAGAGAGAGAGAGAGAGAGAGAGAGAGAGAGAGATAGAGAGAGATAGAGAGAGATCAGCTACTTCATTGTAAATAAAAACTAATAATCCCCCTCTCGACATCGCTTAACCCCCTTATTTGCTGACTGTGCGCTCTTAGGCTTGCTTGGTCTTTCATTCACACGTATGGCAAGTGAAAAAAGAGACCTTTGAAATAGACAAATATCTCTAACCAGGGGCAGAGACAATAGCAGCTTGGCGAGAAATTGCCTTTTTGGCTGTTGTGAAATAACTTTGGCTCCTGGCGTCAAAAGGTCATAAGTTTATTTGATGTAACTATGTTAGTCTTTGAAAATTTCTAAAAGGTCAATTGTCAACAGCTGTTTAAGAAAACTCCAAAAGTGGCATTAGTCTGACACCATATGAAATTGGTCACTAAGGGAGCAAACAAATCAACAGAAATAGATATAGAAATCAGAGAGAGGAGGAAAAAATTGTATACTTGTATATTTCTGTGAACGTGTGTATCTTTGTAGGTTTTGTGTGTGTGTCTGTTTGTGTGCCTTTATATATATATATATATATATATATATATATATATATATATATATATATATATATATATATACGCGTGTGTGTGTGTGTGTGTGTGTGTGTGTGTGTGTGTGTGTGTGTGTGTGTGTGTGTGTGTGTGTGTGTATAAAATATATATTTAGATAGAGACAGATAGATCGACAGATCGGTCGATCGATAGATAGATAGATAGATAGATAGATAGATAGATAGATAGATAGATAGATAGATAGATAGATAGATAGGTAGGTAGGTAGATAGATAGATAGATAGATAGATAGATAGATAGATAGATAGATAGATAGATAGATAGATAGATAGATAGATAGATAGATAGATAGATAGATAGATAGATAGATAGATTATGTAGGGTGAGGCAGGTGTGCAAACAGTCATTTAAGGACTTAAGGGTTTACCTTTGTCAGCCACAATGCGAAACTGCTGAACTCTGTACTTTATCTACATATTTACCGGCTGTTTTTGCGAAAAGCAATCTAAATCATTATTTTATACGACATACTGGGTTCTCGTGGCATAAAAACCATTGCTGATTAAATTAAATCTGTCACCTATTATCAGGAGAAAATTATGAACCCTTCGTGACGCAGAAGTGTGTCTCAACAGCTGGAAGTATAGTGATATAAAAACCACGTCAGTCGAAGCCACGGAAAATTGGCATAAATGATTAGGGCTGTCACTTCCTGGTAGGAATTTATGTGTTCCTTCACGCTTTGAGACTGGTCAGCTTCAGGTCAAATAACTAATGTACTGGGGCGTTTGTGTGTATGTGTGAAAAAGAGAAAGGGGGAAGGAGAGAGAGAGAGAGAGAGAGAGAGAGAGAGAGAGAGAGAGAGAGAGAGAGAGAGAGAGAGAGAAAATGAGAGTGAGAGACAAATATATTGACAGAGAAGGGGAGGGGGGACAGACAGACATACAGACAGACAGACAACAGACAGACAGACAGACAGACAGACAGACAAACAGACAGACAGAGTGACAGACAAACAGACAGACAGACAGATAGACAGACATACAGACAGACAGACAGACAGACAGACAGACAGACAGATTGAGAGACAAACCGGCAAATAAAAGGACAGACTGACGGAAAGACATTTGAGAAGAGTGTATGAGTGTGTGTGGTGTGTTTGTGTGAGTATGTGTTTGTGTCACTGTCAGCAGAGAAGGACTGTGGCTGATCATGAAAAAGTATGGATGCCCAAGTAAATTCATCACCATCGTCAGACAGCTTCACGATGGTATGATGCTGAATGTGCTATGGGACGGGGATGAGTCAGACACCTTCCCCGTGACCAACGGAGTTAAACAAGGGTGCGTCCTTGCACCAACTCTTTTCAGCATGGTATTCCCTGCAATGCTAACATATTGCCTTCTATGATCCACAACAGTGAAGATGGCATCCGAATCAAGTACAGAACCGACGGCAGGCAGTTCAACATCAAGCGCTTCAAGGCCTTTACCAAGGCGAAAGGAACAGTCAAAGGGGAACTTCTCTTCGCTGATGACTGCACACTCGACGCTAGCACAGAAAAGTGCATGCAAAACGAAATGAACTGTTTCGCCTTAGCCTGTGACAACTTCTGCCTCACCATCAATACCGAGAAAACCGAAGTCATGTACCAACCAACCCCCGGACAACCATACACAACGCCACAAAGCATGGTAAAGGGACAGAAACTCCAGGCAGCTGACCACTTTACCTACCTCGGCAGCACACTCTCACTTGCGGTACACATAGAAGCTGAAATTAACAACAGAGTCGCCAAGGCCAGCACCCCCTTCTGAGGCTTCGTAAGAATGTCTGGGAGCGTAGAGGACTCAGCCTCTCCACAAAGCTGAAGGTCTACCGGGCAGTGGTTCTCACCATCCTTCTCTACGCCAGCAAGACCTGGACTGTCTACAGCGGACACGTCAAGCAGCTCAATCGATACCACCTGAGCTGTCACCGTAAAATCCTCCTCATCAGATGGCAGGACAAATCCCCAGACACTGATGTTTTAGAGCGAGCCGGAACCCCCAGCATCTGCACCATCCTCTACAAAACGCGAGCCAGATGGGCCGGCCACATGATCAGAATGGCGGACAGCCGGTTGCTCTAACAGCTGATGTATGGAGAGCTGCTTAATGGCAAGTGCTCAGTTTGGAGGGCAGAAAAAAACGTTTCAGGCACTGCTAAAGGAACTTAAAATCCTGAACGACTCGTGGGAAACGCTGGCCCTAGATCGTCCCGCGTGGCGCTGCAATCTAACGAAGGGAGCCAAAGCAGCAGAAACCAAATACATCGCCGAAGCCAAACAAAAACGCAACGTGCGCAAGTCTAGACCTGCCCCAAGGAGTTTAGAACTAATTTGACCTGCCCCCACTCCAAGTCCAACAGCAGACTACCCGTGCCCACAATGTGAGCGAACCCTCCGAGCCCGGATAGGCCTAATCAGCCATCTCCGGACCCACAGTCAACGTCAACAGACCAATTTGTGAAGTTATGGTCTTCTTCATAAGCGAAGGACGAAAAACAGTGTGTGTGTGTGTGTGTGTGTGTGTGTGTGTGTGTGTGTGTGTGTGTGTGTGTATGTATGTGTGTGTGTGTGTGCTTGGGTGTGCTTGTGCGTGTGATTGTGTGTGTGAGTGTGTGTGTGTGTGTGTGTGAGGGGGGGCAGAGAGAGAGAGAGAGAGAGAGAGAGAGAGAGAGAGAGAGGAAGGAGAAAATGTTTGAGGGGGGGGGGGCTCAAATATACGAGTTTGACTATGTCACGTTTGCGACTTGCGTCACATGTCTATGCCTGCACGCAGATCAGGGCTGGTACATGTAAACGCTGGAGGATCAATTGCATAGAATGGAAATAGCAGAAAAAAATGTATACAGAATGTACAGGTTAATGCAGTTTGTTGTAATCAACAAAGCTTTCTCATCGCGCATTCCGATACCCGACGAAAAGCATCTCTTGAACGCCAAATGTTTGCCACAAACCTCACAGCTCATCATACTGTGAGCACAAAATCAAAATGTTCGATCAATATTTAATTATATTAACCGCATATAGAACGATTTCGCTCTAGGCTAGAGAGTCGATGATTCCAGAGCAGAGGTGTTGGCCCGTACAAAAAGCCCCAGAAGTGGATATACGGGGTTCTTCTCTTACACAGTAATCGATGCGATTATAATATTTTTTTAACTTAAGAAAAATGTGCAGACGCAGATAGAATGAAAAGAGTAGGAGCACTTGTAAGATTTGATGGAGACGATAGGACTTTTTCCAAAGGATTCTGTAAGCCACCTGCAATCTATTTAGCCTAGTGCTTTCTTTTAGCTGTTTATATATTAATAAAAACTCAACTCTTTGGAGCTTGAGATGTTAGTGATAATCGACTCGTGCATTTCAATTTAACGACATTTTGGAGAAGAAAATAACACTTTCATCTTACTCCAAATGTAGAGCGGAAAACTTTACAACATATTATGGGAAAAAAAACCACCTCAAAAACGTTGCTGTAGAAAAGAACTTTTCACAAGCAAGATGAGAGTCATGATTTCCTCCTAAAATTTCTACTGCTCTTTTTATGCAGGGTTTTACACCCCCGTCAACATTATTTAGATCATTTCGGAGGTGGGCTTTGACCCTACCCGTCAGGGCCAACCCGGGCTGAGAGGGATACAACGTCACAGCAGAAAAACCCAGATACTCGATTAAAAACTCTCCTTCACGCGGGAATCAAACTCAGGTATTGTGTGTGCGACGGTGAAGCACCGAATTGCTGTACCACAGACACCGGTGTTCAGAGTTTAGTCGCAAGGCCAGCACATTATGTGCTTGGTGTGGAAAGGCGTTAGGTCACAGTAATTATCTACAGTGGATGCCCACACCACCCTACTGGACAATGTTGAATCTCATAGGAGCGACACCAGCGTTTGATTTTATATAAACAGTTTAAGTGAAAAAAATTGATAAACCCTTCTTTTAATTAAGCAGATCCACCAACAGCCTTACGAATACATTTACACCCGAACATACTCTCTCTCTCTCTCTCTCTCTCTCTCTCTCTCTCTCTCTCTCTCTCTCTCTCTCTCTCTCTCTCTCTCTCTCTCTCACACACACACACACACACACACACACTCTCTCTCTCTCTCTCTCTCTCTCTCTCTCTCTCTCTCTCTCTCTCTCTCTCTCTCTCTCTCTCTCTCTCTGACGTCTGTGCTTGAAATAATTGGTCCACGCAAAGACCTTGAGGTCTGGTCTCACTTTGGGGAGATAATTTGATGATGAATACAAGGAGGTTATATAATAAAAACGTCACGCGTGTCAGAAATGGGGGCCTTCTTGCCATAGACGGCAAGGCCAGCGCACCCCCACTTACATGGACAATTTGAGCCCCCACCCTTCTCCCTACGAGCTTTAGAGCACCACTCTACCCCCAAAATTTCCGTGCACATGTTTGTAGATTTCCTTCTGATAAGACCGTCGAGAGGTCTTCTCGTGTCTCGAAAAGTGCTCACCGTTCGTTGTTCTTTCCCCCGGCTTCCTAGGGTGGGTATATGCAGCCCTCGTTCCTTTACGTGGGAGACGTCACTGCCACGACCCCTTGTACTATTTATAATTGGATCATGATTATCTGGCGTGATGCCCCCTATTCAGCCTTTATTTATCTTGGCCAGTGAGGTCCAAGCAGCCCATCTGCAAAATTGATTTCGTCGACGAAGAGGGGGGGGTGGGGGGGGAGGCATAAACAGTTTCTCACTTTTCCTCTACCATCCCCCCTTATTATTATTATCATCATCATTGTCATCGTTATCATCACTGGTACATGTAAACGCTGGAGGATCAATTGCATAGAATGGAAATAGCAGAAAAAAATGTATACAGAATGTACAGGTTAATGCAGTTTGTTGTAATCAACAAAGCTTTCTCATCGCGCATTCCGATACCCGACGAAAAGCATCTCTTGAACGCCAAATGTTTGCCACAAACCTCACAGCTCATCATACTGTGAGCACAAAATCAAAATGTTCGATCAATATTTAATTATATTAACCGCATATAGAACGATTTCGCTCTAGGCTAGAGAGTCGATGATTCCAGAGCAGAGGTGTTGGCCCGTACAAAAAGCCCCAGAAGTGGATATACGGGGTTCTTCTCTTACACAGTAATCGATGCGATTATAATATTTTTTTAACTTAAGAAAAATGTGCAGACGCAGATAGAATGAAAAGACTCGGAGCACTTGTAAGATTTGATGGAGACGATAGGACTTTTTCCAAAGGATTCTGTAAGCCACCTGCAATCTATTTAGCCTAGTGCTTTCTTTTAGCTGTTTATATATTAATAAAAACTCAACTCTTTGGAGCTTGAGATGTTAGTGATAATCGACTCTTGCATTTCAGTTTAACGACATTTTGGAGAAGAAAATAACACTTTCATCTTACTCCAAATGTAGAGCGGAAAACTTTACAACATATGGAAAAAAACCCACCTCAAAAACGTTGCTGTAGAAAAGAACTTTTCACAAGCAAGATGAGAGTCATGATTTCCTCCTAAAATTTCTACTGCTCTTTTTATGCAGGGTTTTACACCCCCGTCAACATTATTTAGATCATTTCGGAGGTGGGCTTTGACCCTTCCCGTCAGGGCCAACCCGGGCTGAGAGGGATACAACGTCACAGCAGAAAAACCCAGATACTCGATTAAAAACTCTCCTTCACACGGGAATCAAACTCAGGTATTGTGTGTGCGACGGTGAAGCACCGAATTGCTGTACCACAGACACCGGTGTTCAGAGTTTAGTCGCAAGGCCAGCACATTATGTGCTTGGTGTGGAAAGGCGTTAGGTCACAGTAATTATCTACAGTGGATGCCCACACCACCCTACTGGACAATGTTGAACCTCATAGGAGCGACACCAGCGTTTGATTTTATATAAACAGTTTAAGTGAAAAAAAATTGATAAACCCTTCTTTTAATTAAGCAGATCCACCAACGGCCTTACGAATACATTTACACCCGAACATACTCTCTCTCTCTCTCTCTCTCTCTCTCTCTCTCTCTCTCTCTCTCTCTCTCTCTCTCTCTCTCTCTCTCTCTCTCTCACACACACACACACACACACACACACTCTCTCTCTCTCTCTCTCTCTCTCTCTCTCTCTCTCTCTCTCTCTCTCTCTCTCTCTCTCTCTCTCTCTCTGACGTCTGTGCTTGAAATAATTGGTCCACGCAAAGACCTTGAGGTCTGGTCTCACTTTGGGGAGATAATTTGATGATGAATACAAGGAGGTTATATAATAAAAACGTCACGCGTGTCAGAAATGGGGGCCTTCTTGCCATAGACGGCAAGGCCAGCGCACCCCCACTTACATGGACAATTTGAGCCCCCACCCTTCTCCCTACGAGCTTTAGAGCACCACTCTACCCCCAAAATTTCCGTGCACATGTTTGTAGATTTCCTTCTGATAAGACCGTCGAGAGGTCTTCTCGTGTCTCGAAAAGTGCTCACCGTTCGTTGTTCTTTCCCCCGGCTTCCTAGGGTGGGTATATGCAGCCCTCGTTCCTTTACGTGGGAGACGTCACTGCCACGACCCCTTGTACTATTTATAATTGGATCATGATTATCTGGCGTGATGCCCCCTATTCAGCCTTTATTTATCTTGGCCAGTGAGGTCCAAGCAGCCCATCTGCAAAATTGATTTCGTCGACGAAGAGGGGGGGGTGGGGGGGGAGGCATAAACAGTTTCTCACTTTTCCTCTACCATCCCCCCTTATTATTATTATCATCATCATTGTCATCGTTATCATCATTATCACCTTTATCGTTATTATTATTATTATTATTATTATTATTATTATTATTATTATTATTATTATTATTATTATGGCTATTATTATTATTGTTGTTGTTATTATCATTTGTAGTAGTAGTAGTAGTAGTAGTAGTAGTAGTAGTAGTAGTAGTAGTAGTAGTAGTAGTAGTAGTAGTAGTAGTAGTAGTAGTAGTAGTAGTAGAAGAAGAAGAAGAAGAAGAAGAAGAAGAAGAAGAAGAAGAAGAAGAAGAAGAAGAAGAAGAAGAAGAAGAAGAAGAAGAAGAAGAAGAAGAAGAAGAAGAAGAAGAAGAAGAAGAAGAAGAAGAAGAAGAAGAAGAAGAAGAAGAAGAAGAAGAAGAAGAAGAAGAAGAAGAAGAAGAAGAAGAAGAAGAAGAAGAAGAAGAAGAAGAAAATCGAGGTAGACATGGGAGCCAAACTTTTGGTCACATGTTCATCAGCTACGAAGAACTATCTTTTTCATGCAAACATCATCGTCTTTATCAGTAGGATGCTTAGAATGACATAATGAACAACAAAAACAACTTTCTTTACACTTCTTTATACGCTGCTGAACGTGTCGTTAGAGTGCACAAGCTCAGAGCCACTCATAAACTTTTTTTTTTGGGGGGGGGGGTCAAATCGCTACCTTGGAATTACAAATTTTCGTCTGCCAAGTACCTAGTTTTGAAAAATTTGACGTCAAAAAGTGAGTTTCACAGCGTGTCAAGCTTTTTGGAATGCAATTCTTTGAACAACTTGATAACAGCTCCGAATAATGTTACGATTTTGATACAGCAGATAGAGCGTTTGATTTCTGACGCCATTGTCGTAGTAACTCAAAACGGCCAAAAATGTCAGATGGAACTTTGTAATTCTGAGGAAGCGAAATAATGTATCTACCATCTATTTTCTGAAAATGAAAAAGTCCGTAGTAAGTTCTCCCACCTGATGAAAATCCAGCATAGATGGGCAGGACCCTTGGCCAGAATGTCAAACAAACAGCTCCCCAAAACGATATTATATTCAGAATCATATCCCCCCTCCCCCTCCCGCCCCTTCCACTCCCAATTTAAAAAGCTATAAAGACACTGGAAACGTCTCTGAAAGATTTCTCCGTTGATGTGGATGTATGGAAAACCCTCTGTCTTGACCAACCATAGTGGCGTAAAGCCATGACATGTGGCAGCAAGGTTTTTGAGAGAAAAAACAAGTTTGTAAAAAAAATTTTCACAGAAAACAGGGGCACCTCCAGAGAAGTGAGAAGTCCAGGTAGGTACATCTTGACATTGGCACTGGCACATCAGACCCCACAAGTGCTCTGTTTGTCAAAAGGCTCCTAAAGGTGAAGGTCACAAGCAAAAAACATAAGAAAGTTTTTTTCCAACTAACAGATAAGCACACCACTGAAAACAAGGGAAAGGCGCTGTTTCCGTGATAAGTTCTGGCGTTTGTGATCATTACAAGCCACATGCTTTTATTCCCTCTACTTTTTAACTCTATACCAAGCTCGCTACATGCGTAGATAGCAAGGTCTATTTGATCTACTTCTCTTCCGCTTTGGGCGTTAACGGCACGCGTCAGTTCATGATGGTCAACTATTTTTTTTAAGTAATACCTGGATATCTTTTTTTAAACTAAGTTTGTCACAGTGGCGTCAGTGACCTAGTACTTAGGCTGCCGGGCCGTAATCGTGAGATTACTGGTTCGGGGTTCGAGCCTGAGCTCCGTCTGACATTGTGTCCTTGGGAGGGGCACCTTACATAAATTTTCCATTTCGCTCGGACCTTCGGGGATGGACTTTAAAGTTGGACGTTCCGCCTCTAAAATAACCTTAATAGTGTTGAAAGTACCGGTTAGTTAACCTATACCATTTCACCATTTGTTGTTTGTGTCACTGGTAATATATTATTTA
>NW_004797286.1:2388070-2396128 GCF_000002075.1 Aplysia californica | reverse complement strand
AGCAATAAATGATAATAATAATATTAATAATAATAATAATAATATCGTTAAAGTCTTTCTACCTCGCATATTATGTATTACTTTACAACATGCAGTATTAGATATATTCAACACGCCCCTCCCCATTCTCTCTACCACACCTGTCTTCCATCCCCCATTTGCGCATCCCTCCCTCGACGTTGTCCCCTAATAGAGGCGGTTGGTAGCTTAGAATTACAAGTTCTAACTTCTCAGTACCTAGTTTTGAGTTTGAGTTTCACAACATGTGAACATCTTTCGAATGCATTTCTTTGAATATTTAGATAACGACTCGGAATAACTTTACGATTTTGATAGAGCAGATAGACCATTTGGGTTTCTGGTCTCGTGGTCTTTGTAACTCAAATCGGCCAAAAATGTGAGATAGAACCTTTGCAATTCTAAGTTATCGTTGTGTAGGCTACCAGCAGTATCAAGTACAGCGTGTCAAGACATCCCAGTCTTTGTGTTTTTCATCTGAGGAATCACCTTATAAGTTATAACCTTGAGGAATACCAATCAAAGGGTTCATGAAAGTCAGCCTGCGGCATTTGTATTGAGCATACCCCTTGTAAGGTTTCTCTTTTTTTCTGCCCAAAAAGCATCTCACGAAAACATTCTAATTTAGTTAACTCTGATACAGGCAGCTTTTTCGACCTTCCACTGATAAGTTTGTGTGAGAACCTTTCACAACATTTCATCATATGTCGATAGGCGTCTCGTGGCTATACGTGACATTTAATTTGATCTATAAAGGTACGCGACCCAGTGGTGTTTAATTTGAAAAAATAAAAACAAGATTAAGATTATGAAAACATGTTTGTTTTGGGATGGGTTTGTTTTTGTTAGGGTTTTTTTTTATTGTGGGGGGGTGGGGTTGTCTGTTTATATAGAATGAAAAAAGGGTTTTTTGTTTTTGTTGTTTTGTAGGAGTTTTGTTTTAGTTCGGAAAGTAGTGTATGCTTTGAAGGGCTGAGAAAAGTAATTAACAAGAAATTGTTTTGAATTGTTCATTCCGCCCGAAATAGCTACTTTAGGAGACAATTTCTTGGTCGTTGACAAGGGGTCAACGTTCCCTGAGCAACACGGAACAATAGATCCACGATGATTCGCTCCCACCCTGCCAGCAACAAAAGATCAGCCTTCGGTTAGAAATTCGTTTAGATCTACTTGTAGCGTTACTGAGACATGACACGACATGGTAACTACGATGGTAGTTCGAGATCGTGTAAAAGATCTGAATCTCATACAAATGGCTCTCTCTCTCTCTCTCTCTCTCTCTCTCTCTCTCTCTCTCTCTCTCTCTCTCTCTTTTAGATTGTTTTTTAAATGCCTTCGAAAATTCGGGCGTTATTGATATAGTTGAGATGTCACCACGGCGCCGCTAAAATGTTCTTGTTTCGTATCTCAGGTGTAAGTTCTTTGAGAACAGAACCTACATTTAGTGTACAAGAAACGTAACTAGATCTACATAAAACACATCAAATGCAAAATGATATAAGCTGGATGTCACCACGAAGATTTTAGGACCTTTTCTTTCATTATCACCCGGTGCCTTGCCGACTGGCGTGGGCGATCATGGACTTCCACTTCATTCTGTCTTGCGTCGTTCTTGCAGTTCCAAGCCATGTTGTCAACTTGTCCAGTATCTTTTCCCTCTGTCTGCCTCTGCCTCTCTTTCCAACAAACTTGCCTATTGTTACAATATTGCCCTATGTGCTTCAATCAAGACTTCTTCATTTGTTTTTCTAGCTGTCCATGGGATGCGCAGCATGCGTCTTATGAACTCAAACCTGTCCCCTCTTGTTCTTTCCAGCTGTCTTACAGCTTGTAAGTATATGTTTCATTTTGTGGAAGGTTGCTTTTGCTTTGCAAATGCGATCTTTAATTTCGGTGTGACATCTCCCATCTGATGATATAATGGTCCCCAAATTTAATATCTAAAATGGTGTACTTGCTTGAGGTTAGTGCCATTGATTTTGATATTGGGGTTGGAGTTTTTCTGCTTACCACCATTGTTTCAGTTTTCTTGATGTTTAGGCTTATGCCCATGTTGTCACTCTCCTATACGAGGACATTTAATAGATCATGTGGGTGATCTTCAACTTCTGCTATAACGAATGTGTCCTCTGTATGCCTTAGACAGTTTACGTTATCTCCCCTTATTGGGATACTTGGCATTTCTTCTTTGTTTCTTATGACATTTTCACTATACAGGGAAAACAACCTTGTCTGACTCCTCTGTAAATCAGTATGAATTCGCTGATGTCATTTTCTATTTATATTGCAGCGATTTTTCCCAGTACATGTTCTTGGTATTCCTTAGGTCCTTCCCATCAATATTGAGGACTTCTAGCATGTCGATAATCTTGTCGTGCCTAACTTTATCGAATGTCGTGGTGTAGTCTACAAAGCATACATGAAGATATTTCTGAAACCTTTTCTTTAAGTACTTCAAATAGAAGCGTAACGCATCTCAAAAATGTTGTGATACAGCTGATGGGGTGGTAAAAAGGTTCCCGTTACAGACACTGTCGCCTCAGGTTCGTTATCCTTTTTTGTGGTGGTAAGCGTAAATGGAGTTCAACCGTAGGCTCAGTGGCGTGGCTCTCCAAGCGCAAATGGAGCCATGGCGCCACCCTTTGAAATGGAGAAGGGATTTTCAAAAAAGGGAATACGATTTTCCAAATCTTAACTAAATATCACAATATTTTTTTCAAACAAATCTTTTATTCAGTGTTCATCCCTAAGTACGCCAGTCTCTAGTTAAGGTGTCTATAACTACGCTAGTGGGAGGAGGGTGGATAAGCCTCCCGTTACCGGTCGCAAGGGTCTCCCCGCGTTTTTCGTTCCCTACGTCTGACGTCAGCGAGGGCGCCGAGCCCAGATCGGCGCTACCTGAACCAGTGTCTCCGCCTGAACCTAGACGGTCATATAATCGCCTAGGCCTGAACCCATCTGGGTGTTCATTGTTTAGGTGTGAAATCTGGTCAAAATAATTCAAAATGATCTATAGACTATTTGATTCAATCAGTTGAAAACAGGGTTTTCTTTCCAAGAATAGCTTCAATACCCAATCCAGACGTTTGACGGAAGACACAAGAGATATCACCAAGAGCATAACTCAGCCAAAAATGCTACAATAGGTACTCTCATCACACTAAGAGATTGTACTGTTGAGCCAAAGGGTCGGGATGGATTTGGCGCCTGTGGAAGGGGATTTGGCGCCTATGGTAGGTAGCCTGGACATGGCATGGTTGCGAACTGTCTAAAAATAGGTTTTATGGTCTGCTTTCTAGAAACCAGAACTGCAAGTGGATCAGGTCATGAGGTTATTAGGTCAAGACGTCCCGAGGGCAATGGTGCATGCGTGTTCTTGACTGGGAATGTGTGCTTTTCTGTTGATTCGTGGGAAGTTATTGTTTTGTGTGTGAACAATTATGATGTGACGTGATTGTGTGCATCTTGAGCGCCGAACTTGGTTCTTTATCATCAAATCTCTCTATATATAAACGATTGTACCGGCACATAGCAATTCTTCTCGCATGGAAGTAGGTGTTCGTGTATCAGTATTAAAATTAAACGAAGAGGCGTAATGTAGGTCTACAGTTTATAGCTAAGTAGGCAATACTATTCGTTGTGCATAAATTTGTTCTCTGGAAGTGACGCCACGCCCCTGCGTAGGCTGAAAATTGCTTTTCCATGACGAACATAACTGAAAGTGGAAACAGCTTACTTACTTTTACTGTTGCTGTTTAATCTCTGTTTCCGTAAAGTTTTTAGGGGAGGTGCAGTTTTTTATATTGTGAAGCAGCTCTGCAGCTCTCTGGGATATGATTTTTCAGGGTTTTCTTGACGCTCTCAACTTTTACGTGGTCTTCCTTTTTGTTTATAGCCTGGGTGCTTTGTGTTATTGGCTCTCAGAGCTGGCTGACTAAGTGACATACGTAACAGGTTGCCAAGCCATTTTATTCTCTGTCTTTCTATGAAATGCAGGCAGGACGCCATATCAATAGCTGCTCTTACTTCTTCATTTCTCTGTCTTGTGATGTAAAGGGTTTTGCGAAGACATTTCATCTCGTATTCAGAGATTTTGCTTTCATTAGTTTTTGTAAATGTTCAGGTCTGGCACTGGTAGCATAATGCTGGAAATAGCAAATCCGTTAAACAGGGACCAAACGTTGCTTAGCTTGCAGTTGGGATGCTGGAACGGACAGGCGTGACCAATGTGGGAAGCCATAAAGACAAGTTAAGCTTAGATAGATAGATAGATAGATAGATCGATAGATAGATAGATAGATAGATAGATAGATAGATAGATAGATAGATAGATAGATATAGATAGATAGATAGATAGATAGATAGATAGATAGAATTTGTACAGCGCTAATTCCCGCTCTACAGCAAGCTCTACGCTCTTTACAATCTATACTATTACTTCAGCAGATCTAATAGCATTTTGAAACAATCTCGACTTCCTGGGAAGCATACAGTGCAAGCTGCCAAAAATAAGCGCGAAAACAACACTAACAAACTGACAAAATCTTTCCGAGTTTGTAATAAGTATTCGCCTCTCAGCCCCAGGTCCACCGGTATTACAGCTGTTGTCAAAAGTGGACGACGGCACAAGTGGCAGTGGTTCGAATCCCTGACTGGACATACTTAAATTTGATTGATTTGTCAAGGCTGCCCATTCTCTTGGATTGGTCGTATCGGTGATGAGTGCTGAACCTGCTGTCATGGTCTTTAAAAGGTCGTTGAACATCTACCATACAATATAAATCTCGGGCACTCTGGAGACTCACTTTAATTCTTTAAAACCAGAATAATCGGTTATGCAAGCCTGTCTGGTTATCTGGTATCATAGTTTAATCCGCGTGGGTGAGACTACGAAGATGCCTCACTAGGATTTGTCCTCACGTTTAGTTAACGCAGAGTTTCACATAATATCAGGACTCACACGAGAAGTATTACCTTGCTCTGCGATTTCATTTTCTCTGTAATGATCGCCGATTTGGATGAAAGACGGTTTGATGAGATCGTTTTCCACGAATTAATTCGGCTTCTCTAAGGTTTAATTTACGTCTGTCTATACTATTTTGTAATGGAAACTGTTTAATTATACTAACGTTTTTAAAGTGAGACTGATATGTGTGTCATTTAATGAATCCTGTTTCACGGAAGTCTCCTCTGTTAAAAGTGTATGCTTTATGTGATGTAGGCCAATGGCCTTATGGTCACTGAATAAAAAGCCTGCCTACCTAACTGTCTAGCTAACTACCTACCTACCCGCTTACCTACCTACCTACCTACATGTCTACCTATCTATCTATCTACCTATCTATCTACCTATCTACCTACCTATCTACCTACCCTACCCTACCCTACCCTACCCTACCTATCTATCTATCTATCTACCTACCTACCTACCTATCTACCTACCTTACTACCTACTTTATCGTCCGAGGATTCTGCCTTGTGGGAATGGTCCCACTTGTCAACAGAACCCGAAATCCCCCCCCCCCCCTTTTCGATCATTCTATTCAATCAACACTTATCTGTCTCAAATGCAGTTGTTCTCTGTCAACATTTTCAAAAATCAAGGTGCTTCACTATGTCAGGTGTCGATAGTTTGAGTTCCTGGAACACGCAACCTTGGATATATGATGGGGGGGGGTGGTCCTAGAATGATAAGATTCTTTACAACGTTGTGTGCATTTCATCTACGTCATTGGCAAATTTTGCCTCCTTCATTCTGATCTTGACCTTAAAATGTAAACGATCTAGACCATGGATATCTCTACACAGATATATCTAGACCATGGATATCTCTACACAGATATATATCTAGACCATGGATATCTCTACACAGAAATATATCTAGACCATGGATATCTCTACACAGATATATCTAGACCATGGATATCTCTACACAGATATATATCTAGACCATGGATATCTCTACACAGATATATCTAGACCATGGATATCTCTACACAGATATATCTAGACCATGGGTATCTCTATACAGATATATCTAGACCATGGGTATCTCTACACATATGTATCTAGACCATGGGTATCTCGTACACGGTGAAGAAAAGGATTTCACCTGGTTCAAGCCTACACTATTAACGGTGCTACAGATGGACGGCGGGGGCTCTCGTGGCCTAGAGGTTAAGGTGTTGGCCTCTCATTCAAAGGTCCCGGGTTCGAATCCCGGTAGCGACCAAAAAAAAAATTCTCTAAAATTGTCTCCTTTCACCTCCTTTCCTGCTGTCCAACAATGCTCTGTCGTCTGCTTTTTGCCCCCACCCCCTCACCTCCTTTGCCCCCTCCTCTGGCCTCCTGACTCTTTCTGCAGCTTTTCTACTGCTACTCCTTGGCTCCTCCTTACTGCTGTATTTCTGCCACACCCCTGGTCTTCTGGTAGGAAAGATCTAGCCTTCTCGGACAAGGGCTAAAAATCTCGGAGTGCTCGTGTGCAAGTTGCGCACGCAAAAGATCCCTTGGTGGTCTAAAATCGACAAGAGTAGGCTTCGGCCGCCACCCGGACAAAATTCAAAATTTCTTACCAACTGAAAATATTAGGTGTGTCTCGCGCGCTCACATGACCGTGTGCAGTTGTGAGCGCCGTAAAAACACTTACCAAAAAAACAAAAAAAAAGATGGACGGCCTATTTTGTAATACCGAGTTGTTTCCCTTCATTATGAACTCGGAAACGCTAATTTGAGCATGGTATGCCTAGGGATCATAAAGTGACCATAACTTTTGATCAAACAGGGGAAAAAAACAATTTTTAGAGGGCCTTCATTTTGGAAATTAAATAGTTCACTACTAAAGGACAAGGATTATGTTAACTCGGTGATGAAGAGCAAAAACGAATATTCGGAGCGGACTTTAAGTGAAACAAGTCCAACAATATCTATAAGACGAGAACTTATCAAAAAGTCATTGTAAAGTCTCATACACTTGACTATAGTATTATTAGGTAGTGCAGAGCACTCAGACAAAACGGAAATTTTCGTAAAAGAAGATATTTTTATACTGACTGACCAAGAAGTCAAGGCCCTCAGAATTTTACATCACTTAAAATTTGAATCTGAAAAGGAAGAGCTAGAAGCATGTTTTATCAACCGCACAAATACGATCAAGACTAAAGTGTATTGAGGATGGAGAAAAGAACACGAAATACATGAGGTGGCAATGATGAGATAACTTCCTTACAGGATATCAAAAACAATAATCTCCGTGATCATACAGACATTGCGAAAAAAATATTTTAAAAACACTTTGAACGTTCGGGTAAGAATGACAAAAATGTTAAAACAAATTAATGAGATGAATTACTTCGAAGAAGGAATAACCCAGTACGTGACGCTGATAAACGTGTGATAGCGAACTAAGCCTTTATGAATTAGAACCCTGTGTCTTAAAAATGACTCACTAACTCGTGTCGATACCCTTTATTTATTACAAAGTTTTATGAAACAAACTAAGGAAAAATCTGAGTGCAAACTTTCAGTATTCCCAGGAACCAGAAGAATCATAGCCCACACAAGGAAGAAACATCATTATGTTACGTCTTAATTAAAGAGAAAAAATAAGCGGGAACTATAATAATTAATTATCTAAAACACTGGAGACTTATAAGGCATACAAACTCGGACTACAAAAATTATTTCCAAAGTGTTAGCTCGACGGGTAATTCGTGTCTTCTCAGAACTAATTAATAAGAACCAAAGAGGCTTCGTGAAAGGCAGGTCCAAACCGAAGCACATTACGACACTAGACAACATCATGTACACAGCATCAGAGAGAAGTCTACCAGGTGTGGTTGTATCTTTGGACTCCCAACACGCTTTTGACACTGTAGAGAAAGGGACAATACTGGCTATTTGAGGAATTTTAGCTCTGGGGAACTTATTTATAAATACGATTTGCGTCTTAATCGCTAACACGAAGTGTTACAAAATTACGGTTCTCTCTCTCTCTCTCTCTCTCTCTCTCTCTCTCTCTCTCTCTCTCTCTCTCTCTCT
>NW_004797286.1:2381280-2387411 GCF_000002075.1 Aplysia californica | reverse complement strand
ACATCATCATCATCATCATCATCATCATCATCATCATCATCATCATCATCATCATCACCACGCTGTATTCGTAAGTTTTTTATTAAAATTACATCCATCCAGATGTAACTGGTGGGATCTGTACATAAACCTGTTTGTCAAATGATAACGGAATTATTGCCAGACGTCATCATAGACATGATACTATCTTTTTATTGAGACCCTGAGGATGCAGACAGTGGGTGTTTGATGTGGGAGCAGGAGGCCGCCTACCCTGAGACGAGGGGATATAATTGTGTGCTTACACTTCCCTCTCTTCTCTACTCAGGGTCGATGATCCCTTTTCAGAATCTCCGCAATTCTATGTTAAGTTAGACTCAAAAGGAAAACTCGTGACAAATGATGAATATGAACACTGTATTTTTTAAACCTGTTTGACAACTTCCTACTTATAATCAATGGCGGGACATAGTGACGGGCCAATGGGTTTGACCCCCCCCCCCCTCCCCACTCTCTTTCCCCACGTTAATGTTTCTTAAAGAGCGAAATAATCTGTTGAAAGTGTTAAGACTGTTTCAGAATCTTTCGCTTCATGTTGCTCACAGTGAACATGCACTTGCTCGTTTATCACGCACTTGCTCATTCATCCAAGCATTGACACCGCTTACAATGGTTGAAGCCTAACAGCTAATCAATTGTCCTTGGGTCTCTGCAAAGGATGAGCCCGTCCCCACGGTTCTTTGCTTGGTAAACTCTTCTTGTGAAAATTTTAAAACAAAAACAAAAAAGAACTCTGACAAATGGGGTGAAAGTTCATGACAAACTTTTCCAAACTTTCCCTCAGACCCTGTCACTAACATGCTAATTGTGCCATCGTCAGAAATGTCTTTATTTCTGCAAGTTCACGGCGCAATAAAGTTTGCCCTATGTGTGTGTGTGTGTGTGTGTGTGTGTGTGTGTGTGTGTGTGTGTGTGTGTGAAATTGGGTATGTAAGTGTGCATTTGTGTGTGACACACATACACACACTCACACACAATCGCTCACTTACACAGACATACACACTCACAGTTATGTCTTGAACTTTCTCTAAATTGAGAAAATCCTACCTTTAAATTCAAACTACGATTATTTCTTACCTCCTCCCTCCACACAAACACACACACACACACACACACACACACACACACACACACACACACACACATTTTGACCGACTTCTGCCACTGTCTACAACCCATCTACGTAGGCCCCTACCTTCCTGTCACTAGAACCATCAACTAACTCATGTGTCTACAAGTACAAGCCCCTCCATTCTGGGCCCTATAGAATAGGCTAACAGTAACAAGGTCACCTTATCAGCGACTGTGTCCACCGTTTCAGAACTTTTCGGTGACAATAAAGGTCGTCCCAGTTCCAGTTGGGACTCCGTCTTGTGACTCATTGAAACATAGGAAGATAGGACTAGATCTAGTTAACGTTAACGTGAAGGCACGCTCATTAATTGACAGTACGTGAACGCATGCTTTGTCAACGTGGTTATGTTAATAATCATCATCTCAGATCATCCCCACTGTCCCCATCATATTCAAAGCTACCTTTGCTCTCAGCTCCCATAACATGCATCTATCTTCCTTTAATCCCTGTGCTATGTCTTTAAGTGATGACTCATATGTGCTATCTGTAAAGCCATGATTGTGCGAGTAATTGCTAATATTATCAACACGGTCATTGCGTGCTTCAATATGCATAGTAATTGAATGGATTTTTTAATTGAAAAGCGATTGATCTCGAAAATTCCACCTGGAAAGAAAATCTTTATTACAATATTAACAGATCATCATAAACTAAACGAACAGGGAATAATAATTATGTAAGCAATAATTAATACTTCCATGTGCATCTTGTGATAGTAATCCGATAGCGTCAGTATAATAGGAAGGGTGCGTGGATAACAAAAAAGTAAACTTTCTAGGAAAATCTAGGCAAGGTTTATCAGCAGAAGGCTTGGAGTATATCAAACTATGAGTTGAGAACTGATTTCTCTAAAGTTTGTGTGCTCCTTTCATCTCCTCCAAATTGTTGAAAAGTGTGGAAGAGTTAATAGACCTCAAAAGGCTGGCACACGAAAGCAAGATAGCGAAAAGGGAGACAGACAGACAGACAGACAGACAGACAGACAGACAGACAGACAGACAGACAGACAGACAGACAGACAGACAGACAGACAGACATGGTTCAGTTGTTGGCATTTTTAAAGAATCCCCTTGTCCCTGCAACTACTTTTGACTTTTATTGAAATATTTGTCCCAGGAACGTACCAGAACTTTAACCCCTCGCCTCCATATTATTTAGAATAAGAAAAAATTATTATCCATAAATATACTGGTGAAGCTAACTTTAAATTAAGGCTCAGAAACCAATAAATGATCATCTTTAAAAATTCCGATAATACTATCAGTGGTCGTGCACTGTGCAGTGTAAGTATTTATTTTTGTTATTTTGTGTCTTTTCGCGAGGGAAATTTCCTGGGCTGGGAATTTTTTACCCTAATTTGAGGTTTTTCCTTCATAAAGACCAGCTGTTTTCGACATAGATTAAAAAAAAAAAAACAGAAACGAGAGATAAGAAAAATGAATAAGATTAGTGCGTTTGAGGACACGAGATTGAATTTGTTTCAAAGCTGGCCTATAGGCAATATAAAAAATATTGGAGGGTCGACATAATTTTATGGCACATATGGTCGCTTTTAAGCACAAGGGGGCTTCCCGAAAAATGTTGTTTTGAGAAAATCGGAGGTAACGTTTTTGGACCCTTGCTCAGTTTCTTTAAAATACAAGGAGAGTTTTCTCTATGACCAAACAAATGTACACACCAATGAAACCAAACTTCTCCTATAGATAGGGCAATGCCCACTTTTAGTGTAGGTCAAAGAGGTACTACAATATTAGAGGTTGCGCTGTGACGTCACCCAAGTAAACTCACTATGGCTGTGGAGACCCACTCAGCTCGCTTTGTAGCCATTTTTTAGAGAAACAGCGCTGTCTTTCGCAACGTCTAGGTCTTCACAGAGTTCGAAGCTCAATTCTGTTTTAATTTAAGTTTTCTTTTTGTTTGCTGTTGTTGTTTAATCATATAACATACACGATTACAAAATACCACACCTGCTGACCGATCGTGAGAAAACATAAGTGCACTTAAATATGGGCTACAAATGAACCAAGAGATATAATATGGAGTGTTGTTTGTGTATCCCGGGTGGGGTGGGGGAAGGGCAGAGGGAGACAAAGTGAGTAATTGAGTTTGTTAAGAAAAAGGACGATTTCATACAAAATGGACTGCTTTTATATCATGTTGTCTACACTCTCCTTCTACTGATGTTAAGCTTAGATCTTCATAGAGTATGAAGGGGGGGGGGTAGACTGTGTTAATTATTTGATATATTAATTCGTTATTGTCTCAAAATTAGCAATTAATTATAGGCTGGAAAACTGTAAATCACTCATTGTATGGATCCTGTGCGCACGCCCAAAGAGTGTTGTTTAATATCGGCCTCAAATAATGATATACTGACAATATTGTATTATTCAAAACTTAAATAATTAGCCGGTTTACCTTACACGTTCACAATATTTTCCGAATTTGGCGTTGATTGGAAATGGTGTTTGGTTACACAACACCCCATCTTCCATAAACCCCTGCTGCTGCTTTTGCACATTATGCTGTTTGGCATCGGTTCCGCAAATGAGACAGAATATTACGCCGGTCTTATTGGTGGATAGTTACGCCTGGTTGGCTACTTTATATTCTCTCATCTCTACAACATCGACAGTGGGTTGTTTTTTTTTTCATTTAGCCAGCCTTTAAGGTGTGCTAGAGTTGCAGCTAAAGCTTCTAACAGCTTCTCCGTCATATTCCTAATTCCAGAGGGCCGATACGAGTACCTTGTTGTAGTCAGCGGTGTTATATCTTGACATACTATTTGAGTGACACACTGCAAAAGATTTCAGTAAAATTAGATCTATGTTTTTTGTTTTAACGAATGATCATCAGGTCCACCTCATTGATTTTTTTCGGAATTTAAATCCCCCATATAGTCTCACCATGTAAAAGGCCCTATTTGCATTATTTAGAGATTATCTGGCTCATTTAAAAGTAAACAATCACAAAAATCCCTACGAGTATATTTTAGCGATAGGCAAATCATATGAAAAAAATCAAACATCAAAAGACTTCGCAAAGTATCCTTAATCTGAGATTGAAAAGTGTTACCAGAGACCTATGGTGTTACTGTGCACCGACTGGCCTTTTATTCCTCTTCGGAATGGCGACGTACCCCTCAGGTTTGACACTCGTGACGTCACAACTAAGACTTCTAGTTCCATTTATAAGCTCTTTGGTGTAGGTCAAGATTTCTGGAAAACCCACGAAATCTGAGCTAGCCCTCTTGTCCTTAAAAGCAACCATAATATATAATATACGTTTAGATCTAGATCTAGTATGAGCACAAATTGAAATACAAGACTTCCGTTCAACATAATAGGACTTCTTATATCTGTTTCTAATGGTACCAATATGAGTGATTTTTTTTTGTCTTATTCAGTTACATTCTCTTCAAAGTCAAGGTAATTAGATAGTTGTCTGTTCGTGGAACAGGGTGCTTGCTTTCATATTATTTATATAAAAATGGGGCTTATTTTATGGCAAAGATTTTTTTCAGAAAGTCCTTGACTACATTGAAATAATAAAAATTCAATTAAGTTGGAACTGTGCGTGACCACCCTTTTGCCGGCGTATTTGGATTCACATGTCCAGCAATTGATCGTTATAACGTATCAACGGTATTAAGGATAGCTTATATTTCTGATAACATGTTAAAGTTGCCATAAATGAAAGGAAAAAAAAACAAGAACAAAAAACAATAGGCTGAAATTTCAGCGCATTCAATAATTATCGAGGGGTTTCACCAGTCCTTTTATCGTCTATCGAATCACGTTTTCACATCACTGAAACTGATCACTGGTCGTTTGAAACATGATAAAGAAATATGAAAACAAACATCCACTAACGCCAGGGTTCAATAGAGAAAAGATTTTCCTTGGCCGCTTGTCTCCATCGTTAATGGCTGCGTAGTCAGCAGTAGCTGTCATGTTGGACTGCCATACCGGTTCATGTAACAAAGGTGCCAGTTCTGAAATGTGAGTGTTTAGGAATACATCCTGGCGCTCTATCCCCTTGGCTTAATGAAAGTGAGGATTAAATTCAAGGACTCTCTCCATTATCAACAGTAATTTGTTTAAGGGGCAATGAACCTCTACTACTCTCGGACGACAGTGAAATAATCTATCATTACAGACGATAGTGAAATAATGAGCCCAGATAGTCTTACATGGAATACAACAGACTGCTTCATGTTCTAAGCTTTCACATGCTACACAAGAGCCAACTGTCCTTTTTCAGTCTTCACTATGCTTCGACACAAAGTTCTATCTGCTCAGTACCTAGTTTTGAGAAATTTGACTTTAAAAAATATAGAATTTCACAGTGTGTCAAACTTTTTCGAATTCAATTCTTGGAATATCTTGCTAACGACTCCGAATGTTCTTACTATTTTGATAGAGCAGATAGAACATTAGGTTCCTGAACTCATAGTCTTAGTAACTCAAAAAGGGTAAAAATAACAACGTCAGATAGAACTTTGTAACTCTGATGTAGCGACTACTTACAAGTCTTAACAAACTATCCCAAAAGTCTGCATTGTATTGACTGATCCTTCGACCTGAGATAATTGTAGTAATGAGATTCAGTAAGCTATTGTAAGGTATTTGGTGTGGGGGGAAAAAACGTGTCCAAGAAATAGGGGCACCAAAGCTTTCGCACAATTGCTCCGTGTGGGTGGATGTTTGAACTCCTGCCAGGATCAGCCTTACGATAAGAATTAACCAGGGAAAGCTTTCTAGGGGAGGCAACTCTATTTCGGTACCGACCTTTTTGGGTACGGACTTTGCAGTCGATGGGTGGTCGCTATTGTCTTCACTCGGACAGTGAGGTTACAAAGCGACTGAGAGGTTGAAGCCAGTTCTTGTCTGTGTTTTCTTACTGTCTGCAACGAAGCTTCTTTCTCTTCTTTTTATTTTTCTTGTTTGTTTGGGGA
>NW_004797286.1:2378235-2379869 GCF_000002075.1 Aplysia californica | reverse complement strand
ACACACACACACACACACACACACACACACACACACACACACACACACACAAACCTGTAGTAATCCATTTTATTACAGAACGTTGTCTATTCTACGAGATCTTTGAAGCATTTTCTTTAATCAACTCCTGCTTTACGAGCCAGACAGCCATGATGCACTCTCGAAACTCGACCTCTTCCGGTCCTTTCAGGCATCATTGGCTGCTTTTTGACTTGTGTCTACCTTTCTTTGAGTGCAGTGACTCCGGGGCATGCATTTATATTCTTTACAAATTGTGTCGGCGTGCGTGTGTGTGTGTGGGGGGGTGTGTCTGTGTGTGTTTGTGTTTGTCTGTCTGCGTGTGTGTTTGCGTGTGTGGGGGGGGGGGTGGATGTGTGGGGGATTTTTGTTTTCAAGAAACTCCAACACAACTGTGATGTTTTAAAAAATCTTTTAAACTCACGCACGACTTCACCATTCTTTGTGATATCCAAAAAACAACTTGAAGTGGTAGTATGCACTCTTTTAAAAAATCTCACGAGGAAAAAGGAAGCTTGTTTCCTGATTGCCGTGAACAATGTATAAGAAAGGGGTGGGGTGGGTTGTTGTGGAAGAAACTACAGCACTGCAAGGAGGAATGTACTTTTAGGATGGTATCTCAACAAGACAAAATTGTCGTTCGTCAGTTTAATCAGCTTTGTTTGGGATTTGGAGCTTCCCCGAGGCCCTACCGCCCTCCGAGAGAACTGTTGACGCACTGAAGACAAGGCAGACAGTGGGAGTGAAGTATGTCGGCCTGGTTGCTTTTGTTACCTTGATCAGTCTGGTCAGCAGCCGGAAGTAATAGTAGAAACCGTTCGTTTCGAACCCTGACACTTTCTTGTGTTAGAGAAGAATCACAAAGGTTTTGAATTTGTATACACCCTTTTCTGTTCTAAGACCGCTGAAGGGGTCAGTGGATCTTATCATACGCTGCCTTGAGAAGTCAACGCCATAAGTATGTTTGTTACTACACTACTAAGAGGGCGGAAAGTTTTAAGTTTTCTGTGTCTTGTTGGGTCTTTTTTCTGAATGGCACAGTAGTTCCACTGTGTTAATCGTTGACAGTTTTGTCACGATAGGGAAGGGGCGAGGGTCTATTATTTCCAGTTGTTGGATATGAGAAATGCCAGATAGAAGATGATGTTGCCGGCCTCAGTTTCTGATTGAGCATAACTCCTAAGACAGTTGTCTAGTCTCTATAATTGTGCTGATAAAACTGATCAAAAACCGTTTTGTTCAGCAGGATACAGTACCGATACTTGTGTTTTCAATTGTGTTGCAGAAATCCCTTTAAAATACACGAGAAGTGTTTCGCTTAGCGTGAGCTTAATGCGCCCTCGCAATGCTGTAAAGCTAATTTGGGGGCTAAACCTCCCAATTTAACATCCACGACAGGACTGTGAGAAGAAAAAAAGGGAGCCTGAAAAACTCGTATTGCAATCAACGTTCAGCCGCCTAATTTGGGATTCGGCTTAGGGTCATCCGTATCACCGACTACCCAAGCATGATACAGTAGAAGTAGTAGTAGTAGTAATAATAATGATAATAGTGATAATAATGAGAAGAAGAAGAAGAAGAAGAAGAAGAAGAAGAAGAAGAAGAAGAAGAAGAAG
>NW_004797286.1:2375345-2376552 GCF_000002075.1 Aplysia californica | reverse complement strand
ATGATGATGATGATGATGATGATGATGATGATGATGATGATGATGATGATGATAAAATTAATAATAATAAATGACATTTATATAACACTCAACCCCGATTAAAGCAATTTACCATACAATAAGGAGGAGGGTATACTATGACAATACCTCCTTTTTATGCTTGTTACTCTCTTGTAACCCCTCTAATCTTCTGCACTTATATGACTTTATTGTGTTACAAATGCCGTAAAACTCTTATTAATTTTTTTAACAGAACATAAAAATAATCTACATTTGTGCGGCTGGTACTACAAGAGAGCATTGAAATATATTATTAGTGTATATTACCTCTACGTCTCTAACATCCAAAAGCTGGGTTCGACCTTTCTCCCCAACCGCAAGAAGCAAGCACTGTATGTCCACCGCACGACCCCCTATCCTCACTCCCGTTTTGCCGGGCAGCCTATTCTTAAAATAAGCAAAAAGCGTCTTTATAATACAACGTCAACATGACCCAAATGTGGCCCCACTGAGAGTGGAAACCCCGAAGATGCGTAGTGGGTCAAGTAAGTTCTGAATAGAGGGTTCAAATTAGTTTTTTATTGCCTCGACGTCTACTGTCTATTTGCCAAAAGGCCAGTTCAGGGCCACACCGCTGATTCAACTGATCTTCTCTAAAGTACACTGGTGCGAATTTACAATCGTCGTTGTGTCTGTTGATCATAGTGGCTAGAATATTAAGAAGTTTTCTGTTTTTCCATTTCGAGAGAAGATTGTGTCTATCAGCCTACATCTTTGTGAATAAGACACCGGTTTGAAAGATGACGGGACTTTCACTTCTTTAATTTTTTTTCTCCGAATTTGGGGAAAACGAACACGATCGAGATAACCGAGGAGTTATAGAGGCGGGGGCTGGGATCTATTATATTATCTGAATAACTACCTTTTCTGTGAGAAGAATTCCCAATGTACAGGACAGAAAACGACTTGATAAAAGAAACGAGAATAATCAGAGAGAATTATAATTATTGAGCTTGTTATGGTGAAAGTTGTGTTTCTGGGGGAAGTAGGAGATCAGATCACAATAGAAATTGTAGGCTGAGAAAGAAAAAACCTCCCGGAACAGAAAACTGAGAAGAAACAGGGGTGGGGTGTTGTCGAGGGGAGATGCAATCTGTTTTTAAATCATAATTATAGTCTTTATGAGATGGTAGGAAGTGTGCCCCCC
>NW_004797286.1:2373870-2375245 GCF_000002075.1 Aplysia californica | reverse complement strand
GGGGGGGGATAATGAACAGACCAAATGCACAAAAACAGGAGTGTCTTTAAACTATGGTAGCCTTATCGATGTTTCCTTTCAAGTTTATTAATTAACTTTTTTTCTCAAATTCATCAACAGTGTCACACAAAACTTCCGGGTTCTAGGTTTTCTACCCATTTGCTAATTATGCACTCTGGTACCTAATTCGGATTGCTTTAGTCCTGTCTTTAGACCAGTGCTCTTATGTCAGCGAGACAAGCGAATTAATAAAGCATGAAACAAACTGAACGGGCACCCCCCCCCCCTCCCAGAGCGGTCACCAATCACCAGCCAATTTAAGCGGTATTTGTATTTTTTGTTTAAGAAAACGACAATTTCGTTTTTATCAAAAAGGAAAAAATTATCCAAACACTTGGGTAAATAGCCCGCGGTCGGTTTCAACTTTGCTGATTGGCAGCAAACTTGGCTAAGCCACGGATGACCAAGGTAAGAGAAATAGTTGGATCTGAAAGGACATGGGAATAACGAGCAGTTTTACCTCTTTTCTTCCCCAAACAATGAATTGTCCAACATTGGAATAGTGAACAGCTCCTGGATAGAGACATGATTATTTCCATTTAGAGATAATCCATACCTGCTCTTTATATACATTTATTCCCCCTCGGCGTTCCTCTATGGCTTTTGACAGTAAAGCAAATCTGCTCAGAATGAAGCATGAGTCGAAACAGTAACTCACAACCATCATGATGATTTAAAAATCGCCCTCAGCGTGTTGACGTTCATTATTATTAGCGGACTTTCCACAACGTGTATGTTATTTTGGAGAATATTGTAACAATAGGCAAGTTTTATGGGAAAAGAGGCAGAGGCAGACAGAGGGAAAAGATACTGGACTAGTTGACAACATGGCTGGGAGCAGCAAGAACAACAGACACCATTGTTGCAACGCAAGACAGAGTGAAGAGAAGATCCAAGATCGCTCACGCCTGTCGGCAAGGCACCGGAAGATGATGATATTTTAAAGTGACGTCTCGACTACAGTGAGAAGCCGTGTTCAGGTAACTGTTTGTTTTGTTTTGTTTTGTTTGTTGGATCTTTTTTTCAGATAAGCCTTTTTTTAAACAAGTTTTGTTGTGGCAATAATAAAACAAGCGAAATATATTAACTATTAACTTGAAGACACACACCCTAACGCACGCTAATAATGATTTCGTGAAGTTCGAGATGTGTGAGGCTTGAGTTGTTACTTCGATGAAAATAGTACTTGTCAGTAGGCGATACCAACTTCATTTACCGGGAACAAAGAAATAATATAAGAAAAAACGACTCGCTATTCAAATGTTGGGTATTGCGCAAAATGCGCTGCCTTGGTTCCGATCTTTTATCGCCCCCC
>NW_004797286.1:2368471-2373357 GCF_000002075.1 Aplysia californica | reverse complement strand
ATATATCATTGCCAAATGAATTCAGGGAAGATGGTGTCTATTTAATGTTGTGCTGTGGATGTCGGCCAGCTCCCTCCAGACAATCTTTGATAGCCCTGATTTCGAGGTCGGTATCTTGCACCTCCTGTTCAGCATTGAGTTTTAACAGTTTGACTGTTTGTAGTTTGTAACTGTTAGAAAAGGGAGGGGGGAGAGAGAAATAATTCTTCCCAAACTTTTCTTGCAACCGTGCAAAGGCTGCTCTTGATGAGTGGGACGTGGCTTGCTGAAACGAAGCCTGCTCGACGGCATAGCCCTTTCTCCTCCTCCAAGCTTCTCCAAAACTTTCTCAGAACAGTGAGATATATCCATCTGATGTGACAGTAGTGATTTCGCCTTCTTCTTTCTGAAACCAGAACAGGCGGATCATGCCCCTGCAACCTAACACTTTTACGTTGTGACGTTAAATTGTGTGATTTACTCAAATTTGATTGATTTTTTAAAAATCAGTTATGACTTGATTACGTTTATTGTTTTGGGGTTTTTTTCATATTTATAAATTTGATGACCCCTTGGATAAAATGTTTGAGTTTTGTTGTAACCAGGATAAAGATGGCTGAGTCATTGCCCTTTAAAGGGGGTCCACTCTTTATTTTTAAACAAATGTCTCAAAAGGAAAATAACCAACAATTTTTAAAGGGGAAAGACCATATTATTTGATGTCCAACTAGTACATTACTTGATTTCATGCATGCCGAGCATTGGGTTATATTTACACGCTGTAGAAGCAATCTCAATACATGTATGTGCGCAGCAAATAATTTCCGCAAAAGCTCCTTTACGAGAATTGGGATTAAACACCAATGTCCTCGTAGCTATCTACTTAGCAGTCTTTAAAATAAAATTCCGCCTTCAAAGTTCCTGCTGTCAACAGGTCATGACCTCTGAGGCTTCTGCTAGCTGGGTACAAAAACGGGGCAACTCACGTCATTTCCACCTAGATCCTCGCTATATTTTTATAACTGGCCAGATCACAGGACACCGGGAGAAGTAGTACAATTAGTCGTTGATTCGAGTGAGACTCAAAGATCACACGAGTAATTCCCATCGAGAGCACAATGTAGCTGTAGGACTCGTAAATAGTGATAAACGGAATTAATCACATTGCATTTTCCCCTGAATACTAAATACTAATTAATCAAAGCCAACTGAGCCGAGCCCTGGCTCTGAGCGAGCGTGCCTCTTCAGATAATCACTTTACATTACCGGTACGATTAACCCACGCTGAGGAAATATCGAGTGCCTAAGGTTACTGACCCCCCCCCCCCTCCCTTTAGGCGTATTAAGATCCTATGGCTTCCTCTCTTTATGGCAGACCTTCGATAAAACAATTAAAGGCTAAAGGCTTCAATCTTGGTCCCGTTCCTTCCTCTGGCCCTCAGCTCTAAGAACCCAACGGAAAGAGGGTGAGGAGGGAGTGGGGTGAGGCAGAGGCGAAGCGTCTATGCAATCAAATAATCACTGCTTCCCTTCCTAATTTTGAAACATTGTCGCAGTCAAATTCACCCATAGACGTAAACCTCATAAATTAAATGTAAAAAGACGTTCATAATCACCAATGAACAATAGACTATGCCTAACCTTCAAAACCGTTTCATTGCCACAGAAATAGCCTGTTCGCCCCTATCGGTCCACTCCATAAGCAGTCACAAGCTTTGATTAAGTAAGCTTAAAGTGAGGCTGGAAGAGTCAACCAATAGATTTGAAGGGAACATGTGCATAGCAGTCAGAACTGTTTCATTGTCGCATATACCCTGTTCACCCCTTTCGGGCCACAGTTATAAGCACCCAGACGCGCTGATTATCAAAGCGAACTATTACACTGGTCGAGTCTACCTCACAGATGTGAGGGGAATTAACTCCAAATAATCCTTTGACTCCTGCTACTAAACTGCTAGTGCTTGTTTTTTTCCTCGACTTTTTAACGTCCTATAATCAGATCGTGACCTCGACTATGACAGCGGCTCCTGGCCGCGAAAAGCTAGACAAAAAACAGCCAAATGTGAAATAAAAAATTAATAATTGGCGTGCTCTACCAAAGTGTTTCGGCTGACTGGTATAACATGCCATTGGAGTGCTGACATCTGTGCTTTTTTCCTTGGTGTTCGTGTGTTCAAATCTAAAGTTAAATTTAAGGTTAGTTAGAATAAATATTTAATGAAATACTTTCCCGATTATTTTAGCGGTTGAACAAGCATACAACATGAATTCAGGATTTGTTTTCATTCACAACTCAGAGTTGCCGCCTCCAGTGCCAGTAAGATTCTTGTGACTTGTGTGAGTGTGACATCTCCAGGCCCTATCTGGTCCCATTTTACTTTGATTACCCTGTCAAACAAGTCAGCCTTCGCCCCTGGGGTGAGGTATTTTCATATTTTCTTTTCTTCTGGTTTTGAGCGCTACACGAAGTGAAGTTATTGAAAACGAACTGCTCGTGTCCTCTATTGCGAACTCCCTTAATCTACTAAGCCTATCTGGGTTCTCCACTCTGTCTGAGGCGACATGTGGGTCGCCTTTTTGTTTGTAAGCGTTTTACGGCGTTCGCAACTGCATATAAGGTCATATGAGGGAGCGAGACACATGAAACATTTTCACTTGGAAGGAAATTTTGAATTTTGTCTGGGTGGCGGCCGAAGCCTACTCTTATAGATTTTAGACCACCTAGGGATTTTTAACGTACGCAATTTGCACACGAGCCCTCCGAGATTTTTCGCCCTTGTCCGAGAAGGCTAGGTGTTGATCTTTCCTACCAGAAGATCAGGGGTGTGGCTGAAAGACAGCAGTAAGAAGGAGCCAAGGAGTAGCGGTAGAAAGGCTGCAGAGAGAGTCAGGAGCCCAGAGGAGGGGGCAAAGGAAGTGAGGGGTGAGGGCAGAAAGAAGAGGCGAAAGCAGACGACAGAACAATGCAAGAGAGCAGGAAAAGAGGAGAAAGAATACAATTTTAGAGAAGAAATTTTTTCGGTCGTTACCTGGATTCGAACCCGGGACCTTTGAATGAGAGGTGAACACCTTAACCTCTGGGCCACGAGAGACCCCCTTAACCTCTAGGTCATGAGAGCCTCCAGATCGCCTTGAACAACAAGGGGCTCACATAGAACCCTTTCTGGAATCCCAAAGTGAACTGCAGAGCACAGAAGCTTTTTGAGATTTGAACTAGTCCATCACCCCACAACCCCACAGGTAGTGTCTGTGATATTCTAAGAGAACATGTACATGTATCACTATAATAATCCTCTTGTGTTTACAAAATGAGGGGGCATTGACACACTCACTGGTCAGAATGACGTCGGCTGCCCTCGCTGGACTACATTACCTTATTAGGTTATAGCAAGAGGTTATTATAGCTGGCCACCAGACAGTGGGCGGATTGTGTCATTTGCGTCAATAGGCTTTACTATTATTAGTGCGACAAGTCTAAATTGAAATTGCTTCAGTTCTGAGACTTGTCACATTTTTTTTCTTTTTTCTTAAGTACGTGTTATATTATAATGGATATTTGAATTTGTAAGAAAATTGAAAAACTTGGGCACATACCTTGCACCTTAGTTTCAGCAAAAGAAAAAAAAACTGGCTTAAACAACATATAAGCATAGGCAGCGGATAACAGTATACAGAATGTAGGATGAAACGGTTATCTTTTACTTTTTGAGCCCTGGATTGAATATTTATACAGGGTGATTAAAAAAGAATGCGCCAAAATCATCACGCCATGTTTCAAAAAATGGAAAACAATAGAAAACTCTAGTTGGGATACATGTATTGAACATACTTCAAGTTGCTATTTCATGTTTTACAGGTGCTCAGTGTGGCCACCACCGACAGCACGGACAACATCAAGTGGACATGAGAATTTCTCCCAAACGTGCCTCAGGATGTCTGAGTCCACCGTGTTGATTGTAGCTGTTATTCGATCTTTCATGCCATCAATATTTGCTGGGAGTGGTGGAACATAAACATCGTCTTTAACATACCCCCCACAAGAAAAAGTCACACGCAGTGAAGTCCGGGGATCTGACAGGCCAAGCGTACAGAGCAAGGTTTTATTTTACCACCCCTCTCACCAATCCACCTCTGAGGCACGTTTTCATTCAGATAAGCTCGAACCTAGATATGCCAATGAGGCGGTGCTCCATCTTCTTGAAAAAACGAAGTCATTTAAATTTGATTGCAGTAAAATGAATAGCTAGTTCTTGTGGGGGTACGTTAAAAACAAAGTTTATATTCCACCATTTCCAGCAAATAACGAATATCAGCTACAATCAACACGGTGGACCCGAGACATCATGAGGCACGTTCGGGAAAATTTTTCATATCGGCTTGATGTTGTCCGTGCTGCCTGTGATGGCTGCATTGAGTAATTGTAAAACATGAAAGAAAAACTGGAAGTTATTTACAACACACGTACCGGTATCTAAGCTAGTTTTCTGTTGTTTTCCGTGATTTTAATGTCGCGTGATTATTTTGGGGAGACAAATTAGCTGATACAACAAAGAGTGGAACAGCCAAATTTGTTTGTGACGTGGCGAGCTGTCCGTCACTGAGTGTGGGCAGAAGATACTAGGAGACGTCTCCGGTGAGCACCCACGAACTATTCGGAGACGCACTCAAACACACAGATGCACTGTTTTGGGGGTCAAACTGAGTATCATTTTCTGCAGATCACACATATAGCCACTAAAACTATCGCAAATAATTATTTTCAAGAAAATTTCAAATTTTAAAGCAAAATATCAAATTGTGAGTTAAAACGGGTGCTCCCTTGTAACCGCCCAGATTTTTTTACTTGGTCTAGAGTCTAGAGGAACAAAGCATTTTTATTGGTCTATCTCCGTCGGAGACGTCTCCGG
>NW_004797286.1:2296565-2367216 GCF_000002075.1 Aplysia californica | reverse complement strand
TTTTGCTTGGCAAATGCGGCTTTTAATTTCGGTGTGACATCTACCATCTGATGATATAATGGTCCCCAAATATTTAATCTGCTTCGTACTTTGTATTAAAAACTATATTATATCGCAGGTATGTTTATTGTTTCACATCTTACAGTCATGTGCAGAATGGCAAGTCTGCTCTTTGACTAGTATATATGCAATATATGCACGTATACTGTTGCTATGTGAATGTGTTTTTGTACCGGGTTTGGAGAATTTGCTTTAGCTATATTATATATTACGGCTTTCGAACTTCCTATTGTGTTATATTTTCGATCTGTCCTTTATTCGTTTAAGTTTAAAAATCAAGGGACAACTGTGAACTTAAGTGCCCAATGATCATATTTTAACTTTTTATACGGCTGAAATTTTAAATAATAATTTTAATTTTATTGTGTAACATTTGAATCTTTTCCAAGTGCACATTTGATCTGAAAACAAAAACTCCTAAAACCTGGTAACTGATTACGTCTTTTATTATCCTAAGTGTTATTAACAATTTCACCAGTAGGCCTACTAAATGGGCCATATCCTTAAGAATGGATAGGGGCATTGTACTTCTAAAAAATACCTTTTGTATTTTTTAAGAGCGACTTGATCTATTGTTGAAGTCAACACTAGAGCACTAGATAAGAGACAAAAGCCTTCCTCTCTCCTGTGTGGAATTATGTGCCATAATAAGTAAATGCATTATGATTAGGACATAGATCTAGAGGTAAATGAATGATCATCTGTGATACAAATCAAAACGAATTGTGTTTTCTTTACTGCATAAGCAGCAAACAAAATGCATGCTTGCTGAATTCCATAAGATTAAGAAAAATGAGAAAAGGTTAGCCTGGTTCTCCTCAACAATCAAATCTTTCCCACAATTGAACTAGGGCAGGCCAAACTTTTCAATAGTAAGTCTGAAGCCAGGAGTAGCCTACCAGACTGAGATGCCCAATACTCACAATATGTGTGTGTGTGTGTGTGTGTGTGTGTGTGTGTGTGTGTGTGTGTGTGTTAAAAATAGTGTCATGCAGAAATTGAATTTTGTGTCAATTCCAATATTTCTTTAGAAGGCCAGTTTCTGTTATGCAGTCTCTTGTTCAGGTTTGGTTTTTTTCCAGATTAAATTTGCACATTAGAAATTCAAATGCCCTATAGAAAGGTTAAATAACCCCTTAGAAATCCAAGATTAATATCCATAATATGACGTCATAAAAATTCAAACGTTATAAGAGTAAGCCTAATACATTTAAATGTAAGCATTGAAATTGTAAATGCAACACATAATACATTCAAGTAAGTGCCCCGTAGGAATCTAAAATGTAAATGTATAGTTAAATAATGTAGCAGAAATAGCAGGCTACAAGTACAAGCGAAAAGCCTTAGCGCCACTCCGCCGACGCCAGTATGAGTTTTCTGAGTAAGCATCTGGTCTCTTACTTCAGAAAGCCTTTGTTATAAAGTATGTTTCTTCCAAACCGAGAAAGCGTTCTCAGTGATGTTAAGAAAAAGTGAGAAGAGAAGAAGATGTTAGTCTGAACCCATTTGGTAGGTTTTTGTATTCAAAACCAACCTGTGTACAGGGGCGCTGTCGTATGTAGGGTATTTTTCGTTGTGGGGATTGTTGGAAAGGTTTTCGATAGCTTTGAGAAATTGGTTGAAACTTTCTGTTTTTTAAACTATTTGTGATACATGTATAAATATAGAGAGAGATATATTTTTTTTCAAAACACAACGTATTTTTTATAATCCGATGTTGCTGTAACATTGTAAAGCGCTTTGAGCCTCTGTACTTTAATCGAGACTTAGCGGTATATATGCCAAAGTATTACTGTACATGTATTATCATCGTTATCATTAAAACTTTGACTGTCATCCCCCTTTTCATAAGTCGTGAAAGACCAGGCCACCCTCGATATCGACATTAATAAATGCCATCGTAAGGTTTAGTCATCTCCTACCTGGCACCTCTGGAACAGCACGTTGACCACGACGTGCTCTTCCTCTGGTTCTCTTTGTCTATAGGTTGACTCCAGCCTCATTGATGAAGACAGTTCTGTGTTATGAAGAAACTGCCAAATAATGTTTTGCACCAGTCATACTGCATTACATTGATGTCAAGCTGCTATAGATCTAGACCTACCATAATTTCTGTCTGTGAGAGGGAATCCCCGTGAGAGAATCCTCCAATTTCTCTAAATTGAGCAATGACTGTGTGTGTTTGTGTGTATGTGTGTAACTGTGTGTGTATGTGTGTGTGTGTTACTATTACAAAGTACTCTCTTCTAACTAATCTTCGGCCCCTGGATGACCTTATTACGTTGCAAGTGCCATAAAACTCCAACTAAAACAAAGGATATTGCTTATGCCTTTATGGTCGTTCAGGCAGAAGGGTTAAAACTCAGACGGCCGCTGGATCGGGAAAGTAAAGTAACCTGCTTGTGGTCATCGAGGTGCACCTTGCAGTTTGGTAACCTTGCCCGCATGTCGTCGTTTCGGGCCAGGACTGCAATGTCGGTCGTTCCCGTGATAACCAATGTTTGTATTTCTGTCCCCGTCGTCTTATGAAAGAAAAATTCAGAAATTATGCAAACAGGGACCAAAAATGTTAAATTATGCGATTCTGTTAATTTTAACAAAGAATGATAAAAGAAAATAATCAAAAAGTATGCAAAAAATAATCAAATTTTGCTAAATTAAGCGGGATGCATGAAACCACGGGGACAGGTATTTGTAGTCCAGATGATCATGCAAGACACGTTTCATTTTGTCGTTTACCCTTCCTTTCCTCTCAACCCCCCCCCCCCCCCCCCCCCCCCCACAATCCCCTTTCTATGTGCGTGTGTAAGGCGGCGCAAAATCATTTGCTGCTGCTCTGTGGATGATTCGGTAAACACTGGTCCAAAACAGACCAAATGGAAGAAATGGTCATCTTTCTTGTATGATTCATACAAGAGGATTTTGTCTGCTTCGTCATCATCATCCGGTGCCTTGCCGACTGGCGTGGGCGACCATGGACCTCCACTTCACCCTGTCCTTCGCTGCAGCAATGGTGTCTGTTGTTCTTGCTGCTCCCAACCATGTTGTCATCTTGTCCAGTATCTTTTCCCTCTGTCTGCCTCTGCTTCTCTTTCCACCAAACTTTCCTGTTGTGACAATATTCTTTAATGCTTCTTTCCGCATTGCGTGTCCGAAGAAATTTGCCTGTCGTTTTCTTATATTCGTGATAATTTGTTTTCTATAATTTGCTTCAACCAGGACTTCTTCGTTTGTTTTTTTTAGCTGTCCATGGGATACGTAGCATGCGTCTTATGAACCACAACTCTGTCGCTACAATTGTTCTTTCCAGCTGTTTATTGATTGTCCACGCTTCGCACCCGTATAATAGGATTGGCTCGATGTAACTTTTCAGTTCTCTTTTCCTCGTTTCCAGTGACAGATTGATGTTTGTTATTATCTGTTTCATCTTGTGGAAGGTTGTTTTTGCTTGGCAAATGCGGCTTTTAATTTCGGTGTGACATCTACCATCTGATGATATAATGGTCCCCAAATATTTAATCTGCTTCGTACTTTGTATTAAAAACTATATTATATCGCAGGTATGTTTATTGTTTCACATCTTACAGTCATGTGCAGAATGGCAAGTCTGCTCTTTGACTAGTATATATGCAATATATGCACGTATACTGTTGCTATGTGAATGTGTTTTTGTACCGGGTTTGGAGAATTTGCTTTAGCTATATTATATATTACGGCTTTCGAACTTCCTATTGTGTTATATTTTCGATCTGTCCTTTATTCGTTTAAGTTTAAAAATCAAGGGACAACTGTGAACTTAAGTGCCCAATGATCATATTTTAACTTTTTATACGGCTGAAATTTTAAATAATAATTTTAATTTTATTGTGTAACATTTGAATCTTTTCCAAGTGCACATTTGATCTGAAAACAAAAACTCCTAAAACCTGGTAACTGATTACGTCTTTTATTATCCAAAGTGTTATTAACAATTTCACCAGTAGGCCTACTAAATGGGCCATATCCTTAAGAATGGATAGGGGCATTGTACTTCTAAAAAATACCTTTTGTATTTTTTAAGAGCGACTTGATCTATTGTTGAAGTCAACACTAGAGCACTAGATAAGAGACAAAAGCCTTCCTCTCTCCTGTGTGGAATTATGTGCCATAATAAGTAAATGCATTATGATTAGGACATAGATCTAGAGGTAAATGAATGATCATCTGTGATACAAATCAAAACGAATTGTGTTTTCTTTACAGCATAAGCAGCAAACAAAATGCATGCTTGCTGAATTCCATAAGATTAAGAAAAATGAGAAAAGGTTAGCCTGGTTCTCCTCAACAATCAAATCTTTCCCACAATTGAACTAGGGCAGGCCAAACTTTTCAATAGTAAGTCTGAAGCCAGGAGTAGCCTACCAGACTGAGATGCCCAATACTCACAATATGAATTAAAATTAAGCAACTGAGTATGCAAAAATAAACATGTAAAAAAAACTCACATCAACATCAAAACAGACACTAATTCTCTTTCAGGTCTTGGCTGAATTTTTTATTTTTTATTATTGCCAGTATAATACAAATTCTGAATATCAGCCCTCGAGGGGTCAAAGTAAAAAACTAAGATATTGCAGTTTGTGAAACATTTGCTTCAACATTTTCTCATCAGTTAACTTTTTTTAAACACAAATCAAACAGTCATTACTTCATATACAATGTATACAGTCATCAACATAAAGGAATAAACCTGCTAATACATATACAAACAGACACACACACACACACACACACACACACACACACATATATATATACATAATATACACACAAACACACACATAGACTTTTTCGTAACTGCAGAGACACTTCCAAGCAACAGATAATCAATATAAGCACACGAAAGCAATAGAATGTTCATACTAATTCAGCTGCTTTTGCAAAAACCAACAGACTGGAAAATATATCACAGTACAGTTCAACTATGTTTCCAGATTGCTGGTATTATTATAACGTTTATAATTACTCTAACAAGCAGAGCACACGTCTCACAACCTGTACAGTTCTCATATCCAACTTCACAAACTGACATAACTCTGATTTTGATTCATATTTGAACACCATACGCACTACCATTTCATGTCAGATTACTCAAAATCACAGAAACTAAAAAGAAAGGGTAAGAAACCAAACTATTCATAATGACCATTATGTACAGGAAGGTAAAACCTTTTCAAACTGTTTAATTAAAAAGTTGGAGGGAAAAAAAGCATTCAAGATATGTAGGCCTATTACATGTATTATATGACGAGGTAAAAGCAAGTTGCGCCCCTTTCAACACAATAGCTTTCTCTTAGTCTCCAGAGAAGGCAGCGATAAACTATTCTATTACAAGCCAAAGATGTTATCCCTTTTCCTCTGATCACTCGCTCAAACAATGCTTTCTTCACATTTTCGACGTTTTTAACAGCTCTCTCAAGATGCCTTAGAAGTAAGAGATATATCCAGGCTCAATACAACAGGCTGGCACAAAGAGGGGAAAAAAATTTTTTTTTTTATTATGGGTTTGCTAACAGATATATCACGTGGATATTCTGTCCTGGGCACTCTGGAGTGAAAAGGCAATGAGGAGGCTGATAGGCCAGCAGGCAGTGCTGTGGTTGATGGTGAGGTGAAATTTGACAAAGGAGAAGTGTTGAAGACCCTGGAGAAAAAGTTGCGGGATGAAGAAGACAGCAGAACACCACGCAATCATTAGGATGCGGGAAATGGGGATAGAGAGGGGAGAAGGAAGAAATGAACGATTATCTGGAAAGGAAAACGATCAGTATGGATACCTTGCGGGCTTGGTGCTGGGGGGAACTGAGCACTTATGGACCTGTTCGGTGTGCAATGACGTTGTTGCCCAGGACAGGTAATACAGGTAACAGATATAATGATAATCTTCAAAGGCTTGCCTATCACCAACACAGTAACAATACCTTACATACGTCACTATGGTCTGTGATACAACTAACGTCTGTACAAGGGGCAGTTATCATTGACTGTGATGTGCACTCTGTACTGTCTTCATTCTTTCCCCTTAAAAATCTTGTCCACAATTTAGATGACTGACTGCGTGAAGCGCATTTTATGTTGGCTCAGAGACATGATAATGAGGCTATACTAATACTGTATGTGTCTTTGAACCTGAGCAGATGAAAGATAGGCACTTTATTGTTGATTTGTTCTTTTTTATCTACTATTATAAAAATCATTACAACTGAAGACTAAAGTAATTCAGAACAAACATTTATATAATTATGTTTTTCATTTTTCCACGTCCCGGTCATAATGAAAAAAATGGATACTAAAGATGAAAGACTAAAAAGAAACGGCACAGCAGTGGCGAGTTCTTGCTCAGATCTCTGACAACATTGAGGTACAGTAACGTTAAAAAAAAAAATATTCTAATCACAGATGCTCATGCACTTCAATAGATATAAAAAAAGCACAGATGCAGAACCAATACCAAGACCAAAAGTCTAGGAAAAATCTTTGTCCTTGCAACAAAAGCAAATATTTCAAGAAACAAAGTTTACAAAAGTCATTTTTTCAAAGGAAGAATCTTTTTAAAGGCCATGAAAATCTAGTAGGCCTACATGCACTTTTCCTCATTAAAACAATTCCAGTAACAATAAATCACAGTAGCTGTTTTGGAAACAACATACAAGCAGATGTGAATGTAATATTAGCAAACACAAAATGCTTTCATCAAACTCATAAAATGGAGCTAAAAGTCTTAATTTCTTACACTCCTACTTTCAATGTATATTATCATAAACTTATTTGTAATGCCTACAAAATATGTGTAGCAAATGACATTTAGTTAGTCTAGTGACAACAACCACTCTTCACTGAGATCTTGCCAGGAGTGACATCGTGTAAGACAGAATCTATAAATATGAGATATTATATTTACATACCATGGAACAAGTATTGCATCTCAGAAAGATTGATGGAACAGGTAACAATGTAGATCATTTTTGTAGAGCCTACTCCTCTGTGAACACAGCTCTAGAAGCTTTACATAAAACCAAATACAAGTACCCATAACTGAAAAAAATAATATTTAGTCATATTCACAGACTGAAGAAATGGGGCATACGAACACAAAACACACACACACACACACACACACACAAAAACACACACTTAATCATAAACACACACACACACACACACACACACACACACACACACACACACACACACACACACACACACACACACACACACGTATACACACCTTCTCTCTCATCACACATGCACACAAATACATCATGGATTGAGCCATACAAATTCTAGTGTTGTACTACAATGCAATCCTGTAGTTCAACAAAAATACATAACTATAAATAAATACACAGTCACGAGAGAGAAAACTTGTGGGGCGAGCGAACAGCAGGAGATCTTCAGAGGAAGAACCCCCTTCAAGCAAGACTTTCGGCCCTAAGTTCCTGACACTCTAATGGGGCGGGCCACACTCAGGTCAGATATCTTGAACAAACTGAATTAGGAATTTAGACATTACAAACAGCATTCAAAAGTGCACAGTTATACAAAGTATCATACTTACACATACCATTCCTTACATTTTGATGTTTCATTTGAAAGATGCCTTTCATCCCAGATCCCTTTCATCCCATTTTGACATAGAAAGCTCAACTCGCTTTGTTTGAGCGCCCTAAAGAGACTGCTCGTTTTGAGCACTTTCACAGGTTAAAAAATCAACTTGATTTGAGCACTAAGTTTTTTCCTATATATATAGTATATAGTAGCCTTAATATTTCGTGGAACGATTATAAAGTTACCTATTCCAAGTATTAATATCCAAAGTAAGAAAAACTTCCTAGACCAGTAAAAGGATGGATCAGAGAGTTGTTTCAGAAAACCACAAATTGCCAAAGCCCGAGTGATTTTCAAGAACATCAGCCTGAAAGAATGGAGCAGCTGGAGTGTTTAGAAAGATCATGCTACAAGATGTGGCCTGTCTATCTGTGAATAGTTTTTACCAAGTTTATTCAGTCTTCATTTTAGTCACATTTTCAAGCAAACAGAGGTCGAACGACAAGTCATTATCTTGATGAGTCTGTCTGCTGAGCAGTTCAGTATAAGAAGGTGTGTAAAGACCTCGTCATTTGTCATTTCATTTTCACTTGCTTTGGAACCTTGGATGGCATCTGTTTGATTTCAAATTATTTGTGAAAAATCAGCCTGGGCAATATTTTTCATGCTGGAATCGCATTGATCGTTATTCCAGTATTAAAAAGAACTAACAACCCACCCAAAAAAAAACCAAAAAAAAACAACTAAACAGTAATAGTATTTCTCCTGCTTTCATCACAAATTGTTTCATAAAATCAAACAAGTGTCATTCAAGGCTCCAAAGCAAGTAAAAATGAAATTACAACATTGAACTGCTCAGCAAATTCCTTTTCACCTCTCAGATCTGACCACAGATACCTGTGCATCTTGATTAATTGCTTTCGGTGAAGTACCGAGAAAATATTAAGGGAGACAGAAACAGAGACTTGCCTATTCATGCAATATATTTCTTTTATAACAAACCACTTCAGAAAATTCTGAAAAACACCAAGTCCTCATTCTAAGGACACATGGCACTGATGAATATCGAGACAAAAATTAATTTCAAAGATTTCTCCAGGTTTTAAAAAGACAACTGCAGGCAGACTAAGACTTGGAGATGTCTTTTCTTCTCCATATGTCTTAAAACATCAATGTCCTTTCTTCTCTGCATTGCCTTCGGATACTTTTATGAGAGAAACAAATCTCCAGATAGCACTCATTCTTAGTGACTTTACATTTCCTCATTCTCAATGCATTCTTTGACCAGAGTCTGCAGATTGGGGTTCTCCATGGCAGCTGAGATTCTCTCTTTATCATTTATCTGTTTGTTGACTGAAAAAAAAAATGAAAAAAGAATGGTGAAAAAAAAAGAAAAAAGAATGGTGAAAAAAACAAAACAGAAGCAACAAAATGAACTGATTGCAATAAGAATTTAAAACTTATTCAAAGTAGAAGAAGTAGCTGTAGCAGTGAACAGCTCAGAAATCTTTGAATAAATATTGTCATTACAGCTTTCGTTCCTGCTTGGGTTATCCTATGTGATATGATGCTGTGGAATCAGGCATAATATTGAGTTATTGGTTTAATCTTAAAGCCTGTTTATTTGTCTTGCTTCCAATTTAAAAAAACACCCATCAATCTCCAATAGAAATTCAATATTTGCAACTGAAGGAGATAGGGATCACCTCATGTCAGAGATAAAATTAGCCAGAAAATGGCTGGCAAAGTATGGTGACTGCCAAAGCTCTAGTGTCCTTGAAAACTGCAAATTTACATTTTTTGTGCCTTTGATTAAAGTTTTTCAATAAAATTTACACTGAAATGTGTTTTTAAATGGTCATGATAAAAAGAACTGAACCCTAAAAAAAAAAAAAAATCCAATAAAAATTGCCCTGCAGATGGAAAAAATGTCAGTTTCTTCTATTTCAGAATAATTTTGACAAGCGCCTGATTTTACCATGATACAACACATATATGTCAAAAAAGTCTTGTACCTGCAGCTACAGCTCAAGGTTTTAATCTTTTACAATTCTAAACATGATAAAGAAAATAGAAGTACCTCTCTCAGAATGAAAGGAGAAAAAAATTAATAAAATCATGCCTACATGATTGAATAGCGGCCTAATCATTTAAACAATCAAGGTAGTCTTTCAAACAAATAGAAGTGAAATCTGCAACTGCAAGTGAAAGTTATAATTTGAGTCATTTGGCAAAATATTAAAACTCAGAAAATATCACATGAAGACTAGTAATATGTAATTTTTATATGGTAGCAGAAGCAAAAAACAAACAGCAACCAAGATGGAAATAAAAATGTAACAAAAAACTAGAAAATACCAGGCATTCTTACTTTCATCAGCAGTATCATGAGTCCCCTCTTTGATGAAGATATCAACCTGTTTAAAAAGATTTGTTTTTTAATTTTCTAAAAAATCAGAGAGCTTAGGGAGAGAAGAAAATTCAGAGCTTTGAACTGCAAACTTCCTCAATTAAAAAATAATATACATTAATAAAATATATGGTGTATTTGCAAAAAATTATGTCAAAAAAGCTTATTAGATCTAGTGCAGTTCTATTATTTATAGAAGAAAAAAATACACACAAAATTCTTTACAAAAACAATTTCAATGTTAAGTAGAATTTATAGATGGATGTACTGTTGAGGTACAGCTACTTTTCAGTACACACCCACAACAGTTACTTGCCCTCCCAGAGGCTGATCTTAACAAAGTCATTAGAATAAATGGCACCATTTTTGAAAACTTCATATCAAGTCAAACTTTTAAAAATAAAATCATAACAAAATTCACATAAACAAAAGCAAGCTAGTTGTCTGATAATAGGACTTGAATAACATATGTTAAGGAATAGATTCAATGACGACATGGCAAGACAGAAAAAAAACAAATTAAAATCCTTACCTTGAGCTTCTGTGGTAAACATTTATCCAGTTTTGACCTCATTGTTAACCCTGTAAATAGGAGGATTTTTTATAAAAAGATAGGAGTCAAAACTGTCCAAGGCAGATACCCACTGTAGGAGAGAAAACTGATTGTCTTAGACAGGTAGGTGTCTTTGACAGTGTCATTGTAATAGCTAAAAAATGCAAAATGGGAAATGGTCCTTTGTACTGGTGATTGTCTTGGTCAGGGGGTCATTACAGCAGGTTCGACTATCTTTTTATAAGCGTTGGTAGTCTAGTGATTACACTACTGGACTCATAATCGTGAGGTTGCAGGTTCGGGAATTAGAGTCAGAGGCCCAACGATGCGTCTTTGGGAAAGGCACTTCACACGAATTTTCCTCACTTCACCCAGGTGGGAATGTGAATTTTCCTCACTTCACCCAGTTGGGAATAGGTACTAGGCCATAGACAACGAAAGATCTTGTCAGTATGTTAGTCTTTTAGTGCCTATAAATGTCAGTTTGCACTGTATAGTTCCCAGGAAGTTGAGATTGTTTCAGAATGCCATCAGGTCTGCAAGGGTAATACTATAGATTGTAAAGCGTATAGAGCTTGCTGTAGAGCAGGAATTTGAACTTTACAAATGCTATCTATTACTATTACACCTCCAGAATAGTAAAGGGAAAAACGGATGGACCCAAAAATCAAAAAGCAAAATCGAGAGCATCATGACGTAGCAGATCTGCACTTGTGGGAGAAAAAGGCACTGAATAAATCAAATAAACAATATGATCTTATATCCTGAACATTTAATGTGAAGATCAAACTGCTTTAGAATGTTATGATGGCAGCTGACATGCTTGAGGGGTAAACTGCAATTTCAGTTTTGAAATACAATGCATCTCATAACAAGACAAGTACTATAGCCTATCTATTGCAAAAATGTATTATTTACAAGTTGCATAGCGTCCAAACTTGAGCACTGCTCAAATAACATAAAAAGCCTATATTTAGATACCAAAATGGAAATCTACTACAACTGCCATACATCACAACAATTAAATACATTTTATTCGTCCACTTTAGTTCTAACGATATAAAAAACATTTTTGATTATGCCCTACAACATTCCCAAGCCATCCTTTCTTTAAAAGCTGTTATATGAAGCCATGAAGTTCCAAAGTGGTGGGTAGAATAGATTGGCTACATTGACCACATGAATTTGACACAAGAATGATTCATGGGCATTTCTTTTTCACATTTTTCAGTTGGGTCCTAATTCAAGCAAATGGAAATACAATGTGTCTGAAAAAAGGACCCTTTCAAAGGGCGACAACTCTGCCAACTTTACAACAACATCAACAAAACTGCCGTCGTAAGGGAAAACGACGAATGGTCCTGCGCAGGTAGCGAGGCAAATTTTTCAGGAGAGGCAAAAACTGTTTTCACTTTATAACTCTTCTATTTTTCACTCTTTTAAGCTGTAATTCACCAAGTATCTGATTGGGGTGCTCATAATGCAGTTTCTAAAGTTTGAATGGTTTAGGTTAAAAAGTAGCAAAGTTATTCGACATTCGTCGTTCTCCCTTACACTGCGCACCCGCAGGTGAGCCTTGCGATGTACGCGAAAACGACGAATGGTACGGTTAGTCGTTCTCCCTTACACTCTTGAACGTTTATGGGAGTAGGCGATGGTCAGTTGTGACGCATTATTGACAGTAATGACTGTGTACTGGTTACTACAAATAAAAATAAAACGTATACAAACTAGCTATCATTTTACGTATAAAGTTAGGTGTTTGTTTTATCCCAACTGTAACTCGGTAAACGTCCTTCGTTTGCCTTCCTCGCTTGGTTAAATACTACAGTCAGCGTACAAATCAGATGAGCGCACATTTTCAACAGCTTGATTTAAAACTGTCTCATTCGGAACAAAAGTTTGACCTCCATGATATCTCTTTATTGTATTCTCTTCAGAAGCGAGTTTTACGTTTATTTTCGCTAATTGCAAAATTTTCCCTGCACGACCAAAGGGATCAACAATGTTACAATGTCAATAATACGATCAGATCATTGCAAAGTCAAACTTTCTCGTAAAAAATGTAACAATCTGACAAGACTGTATCACAAACGCTTTCGGGAGAGGTAATGTGACGCTTTGTATTTAATAAAGGATTCAGTTGATCGGAAAACATACCACAAAGTAGAGATCGACAAGGACAGTTTGAATCTGCAAGACATTATTATACTCGATCGAAACGTCCATCAAGTCATAAAAAATCGTAAAGCAAGTGTCGCCACAATACGTCCACTTTTTAAGTTGGACAAAGAAATTTACTCTCATAAGGCAGTGTCATTAATTGCTTGGTAATTCTATGAAAGGATGTCGACCAGTGACACGTGCTAGACAAATTGCGGCACTATAACCATCGTTGGGATTTGATATGTCAAATGACTGGACAGCAAACTAACATGACGTTAGTCTGTGAACATCTGGCGGACACTAATATGCAGTGCAAACAAATTTCTCCCTTAATACTTTTTTGACCCTCCCATTCCCACCCCTTTCCCCCTGTTCCCATCCGTTTTCCCCTCTCTCCCGCCTGCTCTTCTCAACTCACACAATCAGCATAGGCCTAATACCTGAAGACAGAAAGACACACTAAGTGATACATTCTTATAAACCTGGTCGACGGTACTCCGGGGGAGGGGGTGGTGCTGTGTTTGTTTGAAAAAAATCTTTTTTTGTTTGTACTGACGCAACAGTGACCAATTGTCATTCGTCACCCATGCCAAATTTGCCCAACGGCAGAGACCAGGGGACAATGCTTAACAAGCAGTGATCCTTGACCGATCGACCATTCGTCGTTCTCCATTACACTGAGCTCTGGCTCGGAGCTCGCCAGTGTACAGGAAAACGACGAACTCTCAATTACACAACAACGGATTAGGACAGGACAAAAATTTTTACACCTTCAGATGCAGATTTAAATACTCTATGAAATATATAAAAATGCAAAAATCAAAAAATTTTGACCATTCGTCGTTTTCCCTTACGACGGCAGAAAACTTCGAGCAAATAAAATTCAACAAAGAGGACATTAAACTGTATCAGTATGAAGAAAGCCATTTCACATGTTAGAGAAATATCAGGTTTTTTTAATTTCAACTAAAATTAGATTAAACACAAAACTTGACTTTTTAAAAGCATTTAGCTACACTACAATGGTATGATCAACTGATCCATTCTAGCTTCAGGACGAGGACCATGAAATCATGACCGTCAGTTACATCTGCTGATCAACATTAAATCACATTATATCTTACTGTGCTGAGGAATTTTAGGAAAAATTTGGGGAGAAGAAGGTCGAAGAGCACACCTTATACATTAAGAGTGGCCTTAAATGGTTGCAAAAAAGGTTTGGGAAATGACTTACAAGCTGTACTGTAAGCTTACAAATGAATGGTCATCGGATTCCCTCTACTGGAACCCCCTAAGTATTTCTTTGAGTTTTTCTGACAATCTACGGAAACAACTCCCGAACAATTGAACAGTTGAAATTTAATATTGAACAAGACGTCTAAAGAATCGACAAAGAAACATGCCACATGGTTATTAAAAATGAGCAGTGGTAGGTCTATATTCAAGCATGTCAGGAGAGAAATTATAGTCAACACCTGGATCATACAAATTAAATAGCTACCCCTTTCCCTGAGTTTATTTGGCAATGTCAATTTTATATAAATTTGTTCTTCAATACACAAATGGTTGATTTTTTAAGAAGTTGCAAAGTCTTGCATTTTACTTAATTTTGGTGCGGGGGTGTTTAATGTCAACTTAATATTTTTCAAAAACATAAATTGATTTTCTTCAAATTGACAAGTGTGACGTTCCTGGTTTTGAATTTACTTACTGAAGTTAAGGTCCTCTTTTTTTGGACACCCGGTATCTACCATACACTAGATAGAAATGTTTCAAAGCAAAGTGTAATTTCAACCCAGAGAATTTCAGAACATATGTTCCAGTCATATTAAAGAAAACAAACCTATTATTGACGCAAGGCTGCAGTGAGGCACTGTGGGCACAAACTCAATGTTCACCAGGAACTGGCCATTTTCCAGCCTCTTTGCTTGAACCCCTTCTTCTGATATCACATTCAGCTCTTCCAGTGTTTCCGGCTTCTCGGGGTCTCGGATGCAGCTGATTAGGTCTGAAATTTTGAATCACAAAGAAAAGAAAGATAAAAAAGTAAGCTACAAAGAGATGAGAAGCAACCCCAATTCAATTAACATAACCATAGCAAAAAATTTCATACCTATGTGAACAAACAAAAAGCTCACCCATTTTAATAAGACAAAAAACAGAACTAGTAACAGGACTACAATTAGCCAGAGAAAGTGAACATACATACTTCACAGTTTAGAGGAAACATCTCTCCAATCACTACTGTCAATGTAATGTTACCTGATTCATACCAACCAAAACTGCTACAACTAGATAATAATAATAATAGATAGCATTTGTATAGCGCATAACCCCGCTCGAAAGCAAGCTCTATGCGCTTTACACTATATTATTACCCCAGCAGACCATAGAACACTCAGAAACATTCTCAGCTTCCCGGGAAGCATACAGTGCAAGCTGCGGATTTCACGCGCTCAAACACTAACAAACTCACAAGATCTTTCACTGTCTATAGCTGGGTACCCATTCCCACCTGGGTGAAGTGAGGAAAATTCGTGTAAAGTGCCTTTCCCAAGGACACAACGTCAGGTCCCTGACAGGATTCGAACCCACAACCTTACGGTTGCGAGTCCGAGAGCCTAACCACTAGGCCACCGACGCCACTGATAACTCATAACATTATAATGAGGAAGCACAGGTAATATTATTACACTTATAACTGTGCAAATTATCAAATTATCCCAATCTGGATCCAATTACAAAACCTAGACTAAGACAATTTTACTGTACAATTAAGAACTGATATCTCAAACATATCAGGGGTGGAAAAATGTTTTTGACAAATCTGTAGCTATATTATTAGTATTATATCTACTCATATTCAGTTCATGTCCTATCATCACATTATCACTCTGCGCCCCTTGGGGACTCATTCATGTAGTTTCATTTGTCTGTGTGATCATTCATCATTTCATTCCGTTCTACATCACTGTCTTGAGTCTTCCATTTCATTTCAGTTGATGTTGTCATCACTTGTACCCTCGTTGAATCATTAAAATTCACTGACATTATCCGACAAGGGAATGAGTCATTTCTTATGACGACATCAAAGCAGCTTTGTTAGCTTTTCCGTTTATACCTGAATCCCCCATTTTCCTGTACGTATATCCGCCGCTTGTTGCTTCGTCGTATTTTGGATAAATTTTTACACTTACTCAATCTTTACACGGTTTAGATTACGCAGCGGCAGATATGTTCCTCTAAAAACAAAGAAAGAAAGATATAAAAGAAGTTTTTCACCATCTAGCATAAGCCTATTGTCAGAATAAACATAGATGTGTATTGGTCTTTAGAGTATGTATAGAATCTAATAAAGCTCCAAAGGTCTTGTAATTAAATTCCTGCATGTGGTTGAATGATGCATCTGATATGATAAGATGTACATTGTCGGCTTTATTTCTCTTTTCATATTGAATTTTAATGTGAGTAATATGTAATTAAAATTTTTTATGTATACCTGCATGTGTTTTTACGGTCCAGTACAGCTCTGGGATAATAAAGTATTATCTTATCTTATCTTACCGTGAATTCAATTTTTGCGTATATATTCAGGTTATCTGTGCTCGACAGTATACTGACTGTGCAATCTACTAAATATGATATTTTAGCTTATCATAAATATTTCCCTAACTCAACTAACTGGCCTTAACCCATGCCTCACCCTAACTAGTGGAATCCCTTGACCACAACAAGAAGCCATCGACTACAACAGTCCATAAATTACAATTGTTCAGTTCAGCTTCGAATCAAATCAACATTTCCATCATATTCACTTCAGTCAAACCTCATTGTACCACCTCCTGTTGTACCACCACACCCCCTTACCACCAGGTTTTGCCAATGTACGAAAAGCATCCCCTAAACATAGTATTTGTGCCTTCATACCGCCATCCACCAGTCTCAGATACGGTCCTGAAAATTTACCCAGTCGTACCGCCAGCAAACTGGTCGCCAGATAGTACACAGTGTTCAGTAGGGCCTACAAACTAGGCTACACATGGCGTACGGCACATCCACTATCCACTCAGTGGTTGCTTGACAATCTTTCACACACAATAAGTATCAAAGAGCTAGGCCTAGCTTTCGATCAAGCGCTTTTCGCCAATTTGCTCCCTCCTCACTCATCCCACTTCCCCACCTTTGCCTTGTAGATTTCAAGCAATATGGAGAGATCTAGATTTACAGTGATGTTGTGCAGAGAGTATAAAATATATTCTTAGTAATTCAGAATCAAATTTCACTCCCTGCACGAGTCCGACTAGATTTAAATAAAATATACTAAATTTGACGGGCTGATTATGAAAATGCTAGATCTATTATTTTCAGGCCTTGGTCAATTTCTCAAAATTAAAAATTGGAATTAAATTTTTAAGCGGCCTTGAGAAACTTTGAAGGAACCCCGTCATCTCTGCACCCTGGCAAACATCTGGCACCGCCAGATATCAGCCCAATAACTTACAGTAGTTACAGGCTGGCTTACTGGCTTTTGTTAAGTGAAGACTTGAGGTGACAGAGCAGCTCGAAGGGAGATTAAAACTCATTATTAATCTAATGATTGGTAAACGAGTTCTCCTGATGTTGGGTATTCTGTGCTACATTAACAGAAGACATAAAAACCTTGTTGTACTGCCAACCCCACTGTACCGTCAAAGTTCATGCTCGTCCCAAAGTAGGTACCTAGTATTGACTGTAATTTATAAAAGCAAGTGGCTATTCTCCGGCGCCGCGCCGGTCAATAGATCGGAAGCTATTCTCCGGCGTCACGCTGGTAATTAACAATCTATTGATCGGCGTGACATCAAGGCTCACAAGCGCCTCCCATATAATATTATAGGCCTAAGACTAATTAAATTTTAAATGACTAAAGAGAAAAGTCAAAGTGGCAATAGGCCTACTGGCTGATATAAACAATTACAGTAAAACTGACCTTTTATTTTGACTGCCTCTTGTCCTCCCGTTTCCATCCTTAGATGTGTCCATATGGCTTGACATTTGAAAGCTTGCAATAATACACACAGATTCCACAGTCATTTGCTTTCCTTTCTTTTCTTCTTTTTTTTAAAGCTTTTTGTTTGTTGTTTTGTTTCGGGGGTTTTTTTGTTGCTTTTGTGCTTTTGTGTCGTTTTTTAAAGTTTTTTTATTTTATAGCATTTTTCATGCGTCACAGTTTGCATGTGTCACAAAACCAGAGCCTGGACTTTGGGGAGGATTTTAAGCCTAGGCACTTCATATGTCCCCAACAAAGGCATGAGTCACACCCGATAGAGCTTTCATTTGCCAAATCTGTTGAGCATACTTTACAGGACCATGGCACTGTGGCAGCCACATCATCAAGAGCGCAGCTAGGAATAAGCTCCAGATTGTCCTCAATATCAGAAGCCGTCAATTTGGCACCAGTTCTTAGGTTTTCTTGACCACGATTATTAAGATACCAGTTAAGCATCATGTCTTGCTTTGTCTTTAAATCTTTTCTAGCGAAAGGCAAAACTTGGATGCGTGTTCTCTTCCTGGGAAGTCCAATAGCTGATGTGGCATCTCCCTTAGGCCGAAATCGATGTTATTTACTTTTAGCGGGCAACTTCAGGCCTTGCAATGACGATGATGCATCATCTGTGGTAGACACAGAGTCAAGAGCAGGGTCTGAAATAGAGTGCGGAATAGCAATGGTAGGCCCAGGGTCGAGCGAAGGGTATGCAACTGCAATAGCGTCGGAAGCAGGAGCAACGGTAGGCTCAGAGTCGAGCAAAGGGTCTGCAATAGCGTCCGGACGAGGAGCATTGATTGGCTCAGGGTCCATCGAAGGGTCAGCAATAGCGAAAGGCAAAACTTGGATGCGTGTTCTCTTCCTGGGAAGTCCAATAGCTGATGTGGCAGCTCCCTTAGGCCGACCACGATGTTAACGTTTAGCGGGGAACTTCAGGCCTTGCAGTGACGACGATGCATCGTTTGTGGTAGATACAGGGTCGACAATAGCGTTGGGACGAGGAGCAATGGTAGACTCAGGGTCGACAATAGCGTTGGGACGAGGAGCAATGGTAGACTCAGGGTCGACAATAGCGTTGGGACGAGGAGCAATGGTAGACTCAGGGTCGACAATAGCGTTGGGACGAGGAGCAATGGTAGACTCAGGGTCGACAATAGTGTCAGGACGAGGAGCAATGGTAAACTCAGGGTCGACAATAGCGTCGGGACGAGGAGCAATGGTAGACTCAGGGTCGACAATAGCGTCGGGACGAGGAGCAATGGTAGACTCAGGGTCGAGCAAAGGGTCTGCAATAGTGTTGGGACGAGGAGCATTGGTAGGCTCAGGGTCATCAACAATTTCTAAAATAAGGAAATGTTTTTCTTTTTGGAACACATCTAGCAGCCCATTCATCTGTTCCATCTTCAAATTGAATGTTTCCATGTCCCTTTGGGCCATTATTGTGGCAATTGAGTTGAGAGCAAGATGCGCCTTCTTGTATTTCTGGTTGTGGCCGAGCATTTTTGGTGCTTCTGGTGCTGTCACCTCTGTCACTGAAATTCCTCCTTCTTCTGTCGTCACCTCCATCGAATAGTGGCTGCGTGTCCACCTATGGTGAATCTCATTTAGATGACTATGCTTTGCACTGTATTCTTCCTTGGTTTTAGCCAATTTGCTGGAGGAGATCCAATAGCCTGGTTTTCTGCTCTGATGTTATGTTGGCTTTCGCAGTAGTCATCTCTCGGGCAAATGTCCGTAAAATGTGAAACAGACAAATCTGCATTGTTATCTCTGGCATTTTGAAAACAAGTCTTTCCGTGAAGTCCTTATCCGAAATGGCTATTTTTGTCTCAGTCCACCTGGCATTTTTGTCATAAAGATACAGAAAAACCATTCCATTGTAAGTGCTGGTATCAAGCATGCATCAGAATAACATTGAGTATGTAGATTCTATCTAGCTTGAGATTAGTATTCTTTATATTGCTGTTCATATATATTATGCATGCATGTGCCTGTAAGCCTGTGTGTGTGTGCATGTGTGTGTGTGTGTATGTGTGTGTGAGTGTGTGTGTGTGTATGTATGTGTGTACGTGGTGAAACAACAAACCAATGTGCCAGGTAATGGGCAATAAAGATGTATGTTATCTTATCTTATCTTATTTACACAATTAATTGAACAAAATTATTGAAAATATATCAACTTTGATGTTTTCAATGACTTTCAAAGTTTTTCAGTTAAATACATTTTCAGAGACTTTCAAAGTCTTTGAAACTAACATGCAAAGATAATTTGTTGTCTACCACAGTACAAAGATTTTTATCAAGCATTCAATATCAGCGCTTACCTTGAAAATTTGAATCATTTTACGCAATGTGACCTCATCTTCCTTTGCTACAAGAAAAAAGCATACAGGGTGGGTTTCCATGTTTCCATCAATAATCACAATGGAATAGAGGGGCATGTCCCGGCAACTTACTTTATAGGTAGTGTCCACTAGTAGCACTTCAGGGAATTTTGCAAATACCTCTTTCATCTATTTGTCTTGGAAAAAAATTCCTATAACTTCATCACCACTTCGCGCCACTTCCATTGATACAGACGATAGATTTTCAGACACAAACTGCCTTAATTCTTCCAATTCAGAATTATTTTGAGTGCTACAAGTTGCTCTGAAGATGATGTGGATGTCCTTTAGCAGAACAACCTTATTTGTATCTTCTTCAACGTGGGCCTGTACAAGTTTTTTGTTCGCATCTAGCTTGACCATCTCCCGTACTTTATTTGTTTGCTTTGCGTCCAGACTTCTCTGTGAGGGATAGTGCCTGAATTCCTCTTGGGTACATTCAAGGTTGTGATTTGGGCCGTGATGAGTCACAGTTAGAAAATCTCCATCAAACGATCATAATTTAATGACGAATTCACAGCCGCTCCGAAATGTAGACTGATTTGGGCGTTCACCTGTAGTGGGATGATGCCTGTACTTGCCATTCTTCACAGAGGCAAAGACAATACTTCCATAGACAAGTTCCTCTCTGAAGACTTGATTTTTTTACCTCCTTCTTTAATGCAGTGATTTTTTTACACTCTTTTTTATACAAATTAACAAAGTTTTCACTTTCATACAGTTGGACGACCAAAACAAATGAATAAAGTTACGTTAGACAATTATTTATAGATAAAATATAATGAAAGGTAGACTTACTAGGCCTAGTTATTGTATCTCAAAATCTGCGCAGACAAAATAAATGATTCATTAGTAATACACCAGCGGCGCGACGCCGGAGAATAGCTTCCGATCTATTGACCGGCGCGACGCCGGAGAATAGCTGCCGAGCTATTGACCGGCACGACGCCGGAGAATAGCCACTTGCTTTATAAAAACCTCACCATAAACTGTCTCCTTCAACTCCTTTATTTCAGGGTCACCACTGGCATCTGGGTCAACGTTCACACTCATGCTGCCGATCTCAGCTGTATGTACCTTGGCCTTGAGTGGGGGTAGCCTTTCTTATTCTTATCCACAACTGACAACTGCGCAAAACGGGAAAAAGGGGTCTAAGTGGAGTGGAAGGCTAACTGTGGAGTGAAATCAGAAATCAAAGAGAAGCCGCAGCCACAAGTAGATCTAAGCCACACTCATGACTCGTCACAGTATGCTGAGAATGATTGTAGATCTAGTTAAATTAGTAGCCAAGATCAAGATAGTAAATAGGTCTATTCTATTTAAGTTACACTATCACTACACTCTAGACAATCTTGTAATCTAGAATCTAGACTGAAAATTGCGTCCTAGATTCTAGATTTACCCCTGGGGAGAAAACAGTAAACTAAAAACAATTCGGGGCTCTTTGGAAATTGCCTTCCCATTCCATTGGCTTTACTTTTACTCTTTGGCTTTCTTACTCTTTACTGTTTCTTCATGTAAACAAACGGGAAGGCAATTTCCAAAGAGACCCAAATAATTCAAACTTTATACATTATTCTCAGGGTCTAGTCGTGGTCAGAAATAGAAGACATTATGGTCCAGATCTATTTGTTTATATATGAAAAATAGTATCAATTTTATAGCAACAGCTAACCAACCTGTGAAAGCGAAACTACTGCAAAATGCAAAAGGCAGAAGGCCGAAGGTCAAATAATATTAAAGTAGCGTCCCTTGATTTCTATGACGCTTTTCATAATTTTTATTGAAAAAGAATTACCATTACATACGTACCTAAACTCATTCAGCTTTATCTATTTCATAGTCTATTTCATTCATCTGTTTGTTTTAGTAAGTGTTTTACGGCGCTCGCAACTGCATAAGGCGATATGAGTGCCCAGAACACATTTAAGCATTTTCAATTTGGTAAAAACAATTTTGAATTTTGCCTGAGTGGTGGCCTAAGTCTACTTTTATCGATTTTAGGACCACTCCAAGGGATCTTTAACATGTGCATCTTGTACACACAGGGCCCCCAAGATTTTTTTCACCCTTACCCGAGAAGGCTACAAGTATAGGTGTTCGGTCTTACCTGCCCTTTAAGATCAGGAAAGTGGGTGAAAGACAGCAGAAGGAACCAGGAGTAGCAGTAGATCAAAAGAGTCAGGACCAAGAGACAGGGGGGTTGGGGGGCAAGGAGGAGGCAGCAGAAAGTGGAGATGAAAGCAGATATGACAGATCTGGAATATTATTAAAGAGCAGGAATTAAGGAGGTAAAAGGAAATAAGAGAGAGAAAAGTTTTCCGTCACTGCATGTCAGGTTTCGATCTGGAACCTTTTGAATGAGAAGCAAACACCATAGGCCTATAATATCTAGACCACGAGAGCCTCCACACTATCATCAGTGTGTAGTATACATCCAATGATGCCAGCCTTTATTGAGGCTTTTCATCACTGTTTATTTTTAAGTCTTGGTATAAGCCTCTTTTGACTTTGTGCCTGTTCATTTTATTTCCCTTCCTTCTGAATAGGTTGGGAACTTCCTTCCTCTCTTTTCTATGTCAAGCGTGTTTTCTTTGGAGGATTTTTTAAAATGTAGGTGGTGTTTTTGTTACGCCCATTTCTACACAATTTAGATCATATAGGAAGTGAGACTCAACTCTGCCTGTCAGGGCCAAACCAAGCCTGAGAAGGATATATATATATAGCCTTTTTAAAGTCCCAGAAGACACATACTCAGATCCTTTTCAAGTGGATGCCAAGGGAGAAGTGTGTAACTTCAATCAACAGTGTAAATCTTTTAGAATACCTTCATTTGTTTTCTTTCTTTTTTTATATCCACAGTCCAGATCAGTTCATGAAACAACAGCTGATGATCGCCTCTACATCAATACACAACGTAGCAAGAGACAAACAGTCTACAATGATGCATTTTTTTCCTCATCTTCAAGATTGAGAGGGTGAAAACCATGCCAAAAGAAACAAAACATCACAAACTAAAGTAAGTTTTTCATGCTACAAAATATGTTGGCACCACAGCACATATTACAGATCAATATAAGAGCAGTGTTTGAGAACTCATTTTTAAAATAAAATATATGCTATATAGCACATTCAGTGGTGAAGATCTGATTAGTTAAAGTTAGGCTCTTTATCTTACAAGTGCAGTTGTAATTATAATGGAGTTCAAGTTCAGCACAAGGAAGATAATCTCATCAGTTGTTTCTATTCTTGGGATGGGATGCTGTATCCAACACAGCTCAGGTTGACTCTGGCTAGCACATATGGTTGCCACAGCCAGCTTCAAGATCTCAGTAGTGCCAACAAAAACATAGAACATTTATAAGCAGTCAGTAAAGGGTTAAATAAAATGAACATCAAGGTGAAAACACTATGCATATATTACTTTTATTTTGGCAATGACATTTTTCTGTCTCTCTATTATATAAACATACAGGATATTCTTGTCTGCAATAAATAAATAGTCGGAATATAAATAAAACAAAACCTCTTATTTGGCAATAATGGCAGATAAAATTTTGGTAATTTGGGACTTCTTGCGAAAATCTTAAATAAAGAATATGAGCAAATCAGCAGTAGAGATGTAAACATAAAAGTATCTTTTTTTCACAACTTTGCCCCATTGTTGGACACTGGAAAACTTCAAGAATAAAGTGAAACATGTACATGTATATATCTATATCACCATATCTTTCATCAGTCACACAAATTTCCATTTCTTTTGGTAATAGGACACCGAGCAATCAAATCCACTAAAAGGGTCTGTAGAAACTCGTAAGAAAACCACGTACAATTGATCTGCCTAAGAAAGCAAAATTGTCTCAAGAGCCAAAATGGCTAAAACTAAAACCTAGGAAATAACTTTAAAACAATTATGTTTAAAGTACATACTACACCGGACTACAATTGCCTTCAATGATACATCTATCATAAAAAGCAAGTCGAAAAATTCAAAAGAGCAAACAAATTAAATTTTAGGAAGCCAAAATTTTCAAACTATTTTCTCGATATAATGGTAATAGCACTTATAAGACAATTTTGTTCTCATAGGTTGAGACAAAATCTTTCTAAAACAGGTTCTCTCAGCCAATGCCCCAATAGGGACCCAAATGCTCAGCTATCAAAAAGACAATAAAATGATTCTTCATACAATTACAGGGAAAGTCCAAAAAAATACAAAGGACCTTAAAAGTTTGGCAATTGCGTCAAGTTATTACATAAAAGTAGTAGGCGCTGTTCAATCACTACAGGCAATTGAGTTACAGCCTAATAGATCTTCATCTTGTCACTTTTTTACTTTAATTCTAAGAAATACAAAAGACCTGATAAGTTTGGCAAATGTGTCAAAAAGTCGGAACTGCTCGCTCATTGCAGACATGTGTTTGTGCTTCATTGATCTATATTCTGTACCCTGTGATGATGGCATATTCTGTGCCTAATTCAGCAGATGCCTGCTACAAAATGCTGGTTGAGGTAAGTACATAAAAGGATACAAAATAAATTAAGTAAATTTTAAGCAATGCACAGGACTAAATCAGCAGTATCTTGTCTTATTCAACATGTATACAAAAGACATGAGTTCTATTTCCATAAAGGAAAAGTATTGTCAGTGTCTCTGCCTTTCTGCATGGATTCCATGCAGCCCTGAAAAGTGGGGCAGGAGCAATACTTCCATCCTTTAAATCATGTTGAAGCTGGCATAAAACATTACAATAATTTAAGGAATTTCAAAGAAAACAGCAAATGCAACTATGCCAGCATAACTTAAACAAAATCAAATATCTTTGCAGCTAAGAACAAAAAAATGTAATGAACAACTTGAATATAATACATCTAAACGGATACATATAAAGCTACATTACTAACAATTAATTTCCTACATATCATTTTATCCTTCTACATTGACAAGTGCCTGTAAGTCGGCCCTGTATAAGAAGAAATGAGGTAAAAAGTACAGCAAATACTGTAGAACATGGTCCCACCCTACAATGGGACCTTACTGGAATCCCCCCCTTTTTTTTGGTATGTAAACTCAATTACCTGTGCTCAGGTTTAGTGGGGCAAGGAAAGGCCCAAACTCGGAAACAGCGGGAGAGATCGAGCGAGCTCTGGCTGGGGGGACGGGGATTGGGAAGGCTGTAGGCGGGCTCCGAACAGGCAGTCAACGGCGTTGTGATTGGCCAGTCCAGTGATGAGTGAGGTGGGGCAAGTGGCAGAGAAAGATGGTGCGGAGAGACGAGTTACGTGAGCAACTCTAAAAGTGATGTTCCATAGATTAGGCGCTCAGTATGAGAGTGTATTGGCCATAGCCCTAGGCCTAGGCTAGGCCAAAAAGTAATAGAAGAGGAGAGCATGTAGTGTGAGATTCCTGATTCATTGAATTGCGATCATTGATTCTCATAGGCATACGCATGCATCCACTTCACCAGCTCTACAGTTGGCCTACCAGTAAGAGAGACAGCACAGGCAACGAGACTGAGAAAAAGATGGCTTCCAACAAAGAGAAAAGGAAACGCTTCTCACTCAAATTAAAGGCCGAGATAACCAACGAAGTTAACAAGAAAAGAAAGACTAATCAAAAGCGCAAATTTCATCGATATGGAAGGGGGTTAATCAAGTGGATTTAAAGAAATTTGTCGGTAATTTCTCCTTTACATTCCTATAGCGGGAACTCACCTACAGCGGGATTTTTCTTCTGGAACCAAATGTCCCACTACAGCCGTGTTCTACTGTATAACTGTAAAAACTTTGTAAAGAGGAATGTCATATTTTAAAACATTGCCACGAGCCTTCTTCGACCATTGCCTGACATTCCAGTACATCGGAACCTCTGAATTACTTTGTTCAAAACTTCAACTCCTGTTTAAGATAAAACACAGCTTAAATACATGAACATACAGCAAACGTTAAAAAAAAGTCTTGTAAAACTATCAACACTTCAGCAAACTCCCTTATTCTTCTGTAAAAGATAAAGCAACTGCATCTTCAAAACATGTTTTTGGCAGAACGATGTACGATTCAAATTATTATTTATCTCAATCAATGATGACATGAAAATAAAAAAGTACTGAAGAGCTCGTAAGAACTACAAATCATTTTACAATCATACATAAAATACACACACCCACACTCTTTGAAATTATTGCTGCAAGAGCTTCTAGAACTATTTATAGACTAATTGTTTACTCCAAAGCAACAACAGACCCCATGACAAATTTTAAGAGTTGAAGTTATTGATACTGAATGTGATTTGCATTGTTCAAATAAAACAGTAATTATCAATCACCAATGACCTAAGCCAGACTCAGTATACGAATCAGATTGAACTGTTTTGCTTGTGACATAAAATAAAACACTATGTTGCTGAGTAATCAAGGCTTAATTATTTCAAAAAGAGAATGTTGCTCAGAGAATGTACTAACCGATTGAATGTCATTTCTGTCATTCTGAGAATCAATAGAAAGGATTTCTGCTTTTAACCATGTATGCCTTACAGCCTACCATCCCTCTTCCCAGTGATCACAGCTTAGCATATAACTAACTCACTGGTGAAGAGCAACTACTTTGGCTCTGGTTCACATGTCTAATGGCATTGGGTCCAGATACATATCAAAAGTATTCATGGAACAAAAATTAGCAAAAAATAACCAGAATCGTATGTTTCCATGTAGACAGATAAAATAAGCTTGTAAAGCAAATCAACAGTATAAATTTAAAGTACTTTGCCAGAAATACCTCCTTCAGAGATAAACATTGCTTTCTGCTCTTTCATTTTCATTTCACTGAAACTGTAGGATACATAGAATATCCAGCTGTTTAGCATCTCACTGCCAAAATCTAATGTGACACCCGAGGATCCGGATCTCAGAACTCAAATTCCTCATGAAAACAACCCTACACCAACAGCTTCTCATGTCCCTAAGACAAGCATGCTCTATATTCAATGCACCAGTGCAATGTAGTACCCACTGAAATGTAAATGTCAATCCATAAAGCCTTAAATTCTTTGACAGTCCCAACAAGATCCTTCAAACTAAAACCCCTGGAAGATAGCTTGAATCTGATCATTTTTGTCTTCCATAGCATGATAGACCTATACATCTTGCCTCCCTTATATATAGTCAAGTTGATTGATACATGCAATACCTCACAAGTCTGTCAGTGAGGACTAAAGGACACCTACTCAAAAATATCATTCTTATGAAGGCTAAGATAAAGGAAATAGCTAGTTTTGATGCTTTTGGGGTCTGAAATATAAGGTTTCTTCAACGCAAGATAAAACATTTTTTCACCATAGCTCATTGATAGAAGTCTTAACGTATTTTCATCCATCATGTTCTAAACGAAAAAACTTCATCTTCACTTCACCTTCTACATGAGAGGTATCGTGATGAAATCAAATGCTCGTCCAAAAAATGAAATCGAAGTAACTGGAATTTTTCCACCAGTTTGGCAATTTTATCTAACTTTCATTTTTGGGCTCAATACCTTTTATGTCCATATATGAAAATGAACGTTGATTAGAGGTTGATTAGAGGCACAAAAAATGTAAATTTGCAGTTTCCAAGCACTCTCAAGCTTTGAAAGTCAACAAAATTAGGTGGAAATTTTGTTGCTAATTCTACCTCCTTCGATAGCAAATATCTCGACTTCTGTTCAAGATGGAAGGTATTTTTTTCACTAAAAGTAAGACAAATAAACAAGCTTTAAGATGATGCAAATAACTCCATATGCCCCAAAATTGACGAGCACCCGATTCCGCCGCGTCATGACACACATTCAATAATAAACGAAACAATACAAACAAGTCCCCAATCACCTCCCACTATCAATAAATAATAATAAACACAATTCTCAGCACATGAAATATTATGATCTGTTGAGAGGTTGGATTTTTTTTCATTATTTTACTAACAATAACATATTTGTGCTCAACAGACACCCTCAATAACTCAATAACCATTCATAGATGTGCTTGGTTCTTCTCTCAGCTGTACAAGTGTCTCAGTCTCTCATTTAGGTCTTTTTCCTTCTTCAGTAAATCATTGGAGTGCTTCTTGAAAGCCTCAAATTCCTGGAACAAAGATACAAAATCATATTAACAACTCAACAGGAGGCCCATCATTGTAGTGTAAGAGGATGTGGCATTTTCACAATTTTCAGAATAGATTCTACTTACTTATGTCATTGAATAGGCACAGTAACAAAAGTGAAAAATATCTCTGTGCATGGCATATCAATATTGGAGTCAATTTGTCTGATTCATAAAAATATTATATTTAATGCATGAAAACTGCCTATGTGAAACAAATTAATACTAAGTTTGAGTTCATCTGGTTTATGTTTCAAAAAGCAAGAACTTATTGCCAGCAGGGAAACTCACAATTCATAATTTATTCAGCAACGTTAATAGAAAACACATACAATATTTCATAGAAAATAGCCTAAGCATTTACAGTTAAATCTGTACAAGACGGAATCCCAAGGGAGCTAGGAAAAAATTCCGTCTTAGACATTTTCCGTGTTAGACAGGGGAATTTAAGAGCGAGATGGTGGAGGTTTCAAAGGCCCAGCCGGTGGGATCGTGCGTCGCTTATCCGGTCGGCAAGCAGTTGTCAAAACTTCACACCTCTCAACTGCTTATGCTATCCTTTCTAATAATGACAAGTGTCAGTCTTACTTATCCAATTACCATCAGTGCTTGCATTTCAAAAGACTACTGTTTGACCTATTAAAAACAGAGATGTTTAAACATCTCCTTTGCTTCCACCCTCAGCCCCACCCATTGGTGTAACAAGCACAGTCAACCAATGCTACCCCTCACTGCCATGTAACAACGATTCGAGGAACTCTTTTCACGGCTGGCCGTATGATCAGGGCAGGGCAGCAGGCATTGGTAAAACAAATTTCACACCTCTGGCTTCTGGCTACCCATGAAAGTGTCCACGGTGGCTCGCTTACCCGAGCACTTTCGCAGGCACTCGTTGGATTTCACACCCACACCACTATGACCATCTGCATCACTCAGGGCTCACATAGATGTGGTAACATCTACCCCCAAATTGCACCCACTACCCTTCCTCGCCCGCTGTTTAGAGCTGAAGCCTTTTCTGTCTTAGACAGTTAAAACCCTCAGAAGGGAGCGGAATTTTCTTTCTGCTTCCGCACTGGACAGGTTTCCGTTTTACACAGGTAATTAAAGAGTAATATATCAATGGGGGAGTGGGGAGATTCCGTTAAGACAGACTTCCATTTTACACAGGTTTCCGTTAAGGCAGGTTCGACTGTACTTCGAATACTCACAGAAAACATGTAAACTCTACAGACTTTAAAAGTGAGAAACTTCCCTGCAATGAAAAAGAACAATGTAGCTTAATAGAATGCATTCTAAATTTGAGAAAAGACATATTATATCCGAATTTGACATCTCACCTTAACCATCTGTGAATACTTGGAATCAGAATCCTCCAACGCATCAGTTAATTTTCTGACTCGTAAGTTTGAATTCACTGCATCTGCTTCCCGTCTGAAAGTGAGATACACGATTGTTTACAGTTTGAATTAAAATCATGAACAAATGAAAGCTCATTTTCCATATATAACATCTGTAAATAGTATAGTAAAACCTTTAAATATCAGCTTATGGTATAATTTATATAGTGTGTCAGTGTGTAGCTTATTTAAAAGTTAGGATTTCCAAATTTAATGTCCCGTCTGTGGTAGCCTCAGATTGGTTGAGAGGCATGAAAACTATCTTTTATAAACTAAAAAAAAAACAAATCCCAAGTTCAAGAATGCAGAGTCCAGGATTTGAAACAGGGCCATCAACTCCATAGTCTAGCACGATACCAACTGAGCAAATGTAACGACCTTGCATTTAAGTGAATGGGACAAAAGATAATTGAGGAAAAAGAAAGTTATAGCAATAAAAGCTCCCTGTGCTGTCATTATCTCATTCCAGGCAAAGACTTATTGGAAATAAATTTTGCTAGTCTTCAAAATAAAGAACAGAGTGGTTCAAATTTTCCTCCACGACATCATCTCTTCGGTATGCTTTAAGTAACACAAGGCAACAATTCTGGCATATATAGACTAAATCAGCTATTTGAGTTTTTCACAAACTTTGGAGCTATAAAAACTTACTCAAACTTATTTTCCATATTATGAACAGCTTTCTCCATTTCGGCAATCTTTTTCTGAAGATCCTTGTTGTTCTCCTGTTCTTTCTGAAATTTATCAGCAGAAGCAAAAAAGCACGATAAAACAGTAGTATAACCCACAGAACAGAAAATATGAAAGAAAGGTAAAATTCACAATCAAGATAAAATTTATAAACAAAGCAACAACGAAAAATATGACACAGAACACAAAAACACTGGCCTTTAAAAGCAGTAAATAGAATCTTCAAATGATTATGCTGTAGCTACTGCTACATGAACCTGCATTGTGTACAATCATTTTCATCATTTTGATTGACCAAAGGTAAGTCATCTTATTTTGAAGAGACGAAAATATGTTACACGTTATATCAAAATAATATTGCAAAGAACAAACAACCGCACATTAAAAATTTTAGTACCCATTCGATTTTATTTAAAACAAAATATAACAATTAGAACGGTTACTCAAAGACAAAATTATCAACCAGAAATGTTTACGGGTAAAATTGATGTTGCTATCACTTAAAATTTCTTGCTTCCAAATTTATAGCGGTTAACCCCTTCTATGCTGCAGGTAAATAGGCCCCTGTGCCGGGGGAAATCCCATGAACCAAGGCTACTCAGGGGTCACCCCACTCTACCTCCCATAACGTTTTAATTTATGGATATTTCCTCATGCATTTCTGCATGTACATTCTACATTGAACCACAGTTCTATTTACATAATTTTGGGGGGATTTCATTGACAGATAGATGGAGAAAAGTCGAAGTTAGTACAGTAGTCTCCACCTAAACAAAAGATTCCGCGACTGCGGTTATAAATTATGAATACAAAGGCGTTGAATGGGTTGGGGGGGGGGGAGGAGAGGTGCAGAAAACGGACTCACTGCACTGCTAAGAACTTTTAAATGTCGGGAACAGATAAGAGGAAACTGTTCAGGATAGATCTAGTCACAGGTAAGAGCTCTCAGCTTTCCAAGCAACCAGATCTGACTGCTTGTCATCTATTGCAACTCAGTAAATGAATGGATGACACCAAGCTTGTCTCTTGTGATTGGTTAGACAAGTACGTTATAAGTTTTTCGAGCACAGTTGATTCCTTTACTTATCTTTAATAAGAGGCCTATCTAGTGTTTTACAGCAGTCACGTGTGTTGCACATCATAGGTCTAACTAAACATTACGTATGCTGTTATTCAAACTCAAACACCAGTCAGAAACTTTCTCTCAAAGACGCATTTCAACTGACCAATCAGAAGACATTTCAGTCCTCCCCTCCCCAATATATCACCCGACCAGTCCTAGACCTATGTGTCCGTGGAGAGTTGGGCGTGAAAACTCTTTGTTCTGCATGAGGATCAGTCTCACCAAATACAGGTATCTGGTTGCCTAGGCTTGTCTTATAATGCAAGCTGTGTAGGCAGCAGCAAATATTTCCCCTTGTCAAGCTTTGCCTGTTGGCGTGTTTTGCGGATTGAAGTGTGCATTTGTGGCCGTGCTTTTGTGTGTTTGGCGGAGTTGTTTTTGGCTTTATGTTACAGTAATCTCTGCCTAAACGCGAAGAGGTTAAAGATCAAAATACATTACTTGAACTAACTTTCCCCTAAATGATTTAATTTTAAAAACTCGTCATATGACGAAAGCGTGCGTTAGAGCGGAGCGTGCCTTTGTATGGCGTGCGTTTACGCAGAGACTACTGTAACATAAAGCCAAAAACAACACCGCCAAACAACAGAAATTCCAGTAATGATAAACTGAGACCAAAAAAAAGGGGAATACATTTTGTGTGAGTGTTTACAGATAAAGAGGAAGTGACAAGAGGCTTTTCCTACCTTATGCAATGCTCGTACAATCCATATTTAAGTATATATATAAATATATATATATATCTATATCTATATCTATATATATATATATATATATATCTATATATATATATATATATATATATATATCTATATATATATATATATATATATATCTATATATATATATATATATATATATATATATATATATATATATATAAACATTTAAGCCCATATGTGTTTACTGCCAGTAAATCATTTTTGTGTGGTAGATGTTTTAGACCTCGATCTAAATCTGAATCTGACGCTTTCAAAAGGGGGGGGGGGAAATGTAGGTAAACATAAAGGGAAGGACTCAATAATAATTAGAAGAGTTTAGCAGTAACATCCTTTATAATTGGTATCAAAACAACTTCTGTCATAGTCTCATAAATCCTACGAGCCATAGGCTCAGCGTTACAGGGTTCAGGTCCGTAAATTCTACGGGCGCGGCAGAGAAGAAGTTAAAGATCAAAATACATTACTTGAACTAGCTTTCCCCTCTGCATCACAAGTGACAATAATTCTGCCTTTTCCTTCTGCAACTGCTGAAACTTTTCGCTGGACTCGCCTTCCAATTTTTGTTTACTCTCAAGTTGCACCTGTAGTTTGTGCTCAGTTCCTGAAATAAGGATAGCGGAAAGAAATTTTATGATTGCATAAAAGGTAAAAATTTTTTAAGTCTACTTGTTCATATTTGAGTATGTGAGTGTGTGAGTGCATGTGTGTGTGTATGTTACTGTGTATGTTTGTGAGTGTGTGTGCTTGTGTGCATGTGTGTGTGTGTGTGTGTGTGTGTGTGTGTGTGTGTGTGTGTGTGTGTGTGTGTGTGTGTGTGTGTGTGTGTGTGTGTACATGTGTGTGTGTGTGTGTGTGTGTGTGTGTGTGTGTGTGTGTGTGTGTGTGTATGTGTGTGTGTGTGTGTGCCTGTGCATGCGTGTGTGTGAGAAAGAGAGCATGTACGTGTGTGTGTGTATGTGAGCACCTGAGTGTGTGTTTGTACATGTGAATGTGTGTGAGTCAATATGAGTGTGTGTGTGTGTCTGTGTGTGTGTGTGTGTATGAGTATGTGTATGTGCGTGTGTGCGCATGTCATAGTGTGATTATGTGACTACATGTATCCCCTTGTTCAGCCTATATACAAGTGCCTATAAATATACCGGTACACCAAACTTAAAGATATGGATGGGGTGAAGCTAAGGATAGATGTATAACATGTGAAGTTGACACAAAATCTTAAAATGTAAAACCAAGGTCATTGTCCTCCAATGTCTTTTCTTAGTGATTTTAGTTAAATGCCTTGAACAGACAACTTATTCACTTCAATAGTGGACTTAACAGTGGAGCCCGGACTTTTCTTTCAAGTCAAACTATAAACAGCAGCTAAAGAATGGTCTTGTATGTTTTACCTTTTCTACATCATTCAAACATTCAATTCTTAAGACACTGTATTGATTCAAACCAACCTTTCAATTTTTCTTCAGTATCCTGAAGGCGTTTGAGTAGATCTCTTGCTTGTTGAGTATTAGAGCTGTGCATCTCTGAGATCTGTTTTCTCAAAGCATCTTCTTTACCTCGCCACTCAACTTGCTGTTGCCTAGAGTGTCAGCAATTTCAATTCATTTGAAAATTATTTCACAAACACAGAATATAAAGGACAATGGGAATTTGGGGAGGGTGAGTATGGTTTTTCAGACACTATTAACGCATCCAGGAAATAGAGCCTAAACATTTTTTTTTTTTCATTTATAATGCAAAAAGGGCAAACTTTAAGGCTTAGCTTAGCTTACTACCCATTACGCCATCTGGCATTTAGGGCAGCAACAAAGGATCTCCAGCTCTGTCTGTTTTGGGCAATCTTGGTCAACGTCCCCCACGAATGGTTTTGGGACTTCATTTCAGAATCTACTTTGCGTCTTCAGGTCACTTTGGGTCTGCCCCTCTAGCGATGTCCTTCGGGTGTCCAGTGGAGTGCAGTCTTTACAATAGAGTCTGGTTCTCTTCTCAGAACAAGCCCAATCCATCTCCATCTTCTCCTTGTTATCATGACGGCCATGTCCGCTTTAATGAGTAGATCCCATATACTTTTCTCCTACTGCCTAAAATGTGGCTGACAGAATACTAATACAAATCACAAGTTTCTATTTAGACTAAAAGTATTCCAAAGCAAGGGCAAACTCACAAACAAAGACACACAGTGTATGCCTAGTACAAAAGAAATATTCAAAAATTAAACCTATATATATTACAATTTTGGGTCTGTTTTATTCCTATTTCTTGTGCCTTATACATTTTATAAAAAGCAAAATAATTCCCTTCGAAGTAGCCCTTTAAATATTGCTCCCTTGAAATGACATCATTATAGAAAGCCGTTTAAAAACATTTCCATTCTTCAGGGGTACATAGAATATCAAAGTTGAAATTAAACACAAACCTCAGTTTTTGTTCCAAGGCAGAGCACTGTTCATGGAGACCAGCACATTTTTTATCCAACTCTTGAATTTGATGGTCCTTCTCTATTACTGTCTTTGAAAACAGTTTCCCATTCTCATCTTTCAGTCTAGCATTTTCTTCTCGGAGATCCTGATTCACACGTTTGTAATCATCTTTAATGCGTATCATTTCCTCATGGTTTGAAGCTAGATTGTTGAATCTTCCATCAAGAATATTGTACTTTTTAATTTCTGTTTTCAGCATTGAATCAGCCTGTGGAATCAAGAAAACAAACACCTTTAGACACATAGATAATCATCAATCAATATCATTCTCCCCCATTTATTCATCTGCATGTATTTCTTTCAAAGTCGTGGTGAAGCAAACATTAATACCATGTGTTTCAGCATGAAATTTAATACTCACTTGTTATCAATTGTAAAATATTGCGGTTCTCGTGTTTTTGGGTTCTTTTTATAATATAAACCCAACCAATGAAAGAATCTAATGTCCCCTACAAACTTCCATTTTGTCTATTGCATATAATGGGAAAATATGTATATCTTTGTCTCAGCTTATTTTGCTAATCTTCTAACTGCAGCAAAAACTTCTTATCCATTCGCCATTTATATCATGCATCTTATATTTATATATCTGTCATCCCGGTCAATATCAGTCGTAAGAAGCAAAGTGCTATAATAAGGTACGAGGCTCGAAAGGCAAAAATGTGACATTCTATGCAATTTTTTTGTTTTGTTCTATTGAAAGTTTGATATCTTCTGCTTCATTTAAAATGAAAATAAACGACTATAATCGACTATAAGTATTTTATTTTGAATTATTTTGGAGGTGTGTGTGATTAGTCGTGAGCTTGTGTGACGAGAGTAAGGAGCCCATTTTCTCCTTTTCGTGTTTCCGCACCTTGTGCTCTAAAAAGTTCCATATTTTTGTCAAATATTGTCCGATTTACTTCATTTTTTTTTTCAAATTGTAGGAAAATGGGGATATTTTTTGTAAATTATGTTAACCTTATTTTGAAATTTCCTTCATGCGACTGATTTTGACCGGGGGGGTCACATGTGTGTTATGGCGGGGTGGAATCAGGTGCTTGTCCAGTTTTAGGCATTTGTAGTTATTCATATTATCTGAAAGCTTGTCCATTTGACTAGTTTTAAATGAAAACAATATGCATCTGCCTTGAATACAAGTCGATATATTTGCAAGTGAATGAGACGGGGGGCCATCTGGTTTCCGGGATAAAATCAGCGAGAAAATGATGGCAACAGATTGGTGAATTCTATGGTTTAAGAGTCCTTGGAAAATGTGTATTTTTTATACCTTTAATCAATGTTTTCAAAAAAATCTACACACCAATGTGTTCTAAAATGGTCGAAGTGTTGAGCAAAAAAAGAAAATTCGATAAAAAATTTCCAAATGCAATGAAAAATGCCAGTTTCTTTGATTCCATATATATGTGTGTGTGCGTGTGTGTGTGTGTGTGTGTGTGTGTGTGTGTGTGTGTGTGTGTGTGTGTGTATGTGTGTTCATGTGTGTGCATGAGTGAGTGTAATTTATCAATTATCTCTTCATATACAATCAAACATAATTTCAACACATAACAGATTGCATTAAATGACAGTGTGAGCATAAAAGATGACTACATCTAATATGAAAGAAGGATTAAAGATTACAGACCTGGTCTCTGAAGTCCAATAGCTCTTTGTTTATCCTTTCAAGAGTCTGAATTTTCATAGTACCCTCATCAGCTTTCTTTTTCAGTATCATGATGAGTTGACATTGCTCATCTATTCGAGAACGTAATTTAGCATTCTCAGTCTTATCATCTTCACTAAGAGCCCTCAGCTTGCTGAGATTCTCTTGCATTTCATCCATGTCCTGAAGAAAAAAATCAATCACAAGAAATGAAACATAAAAACATATTTTGAACTAAACCTTTCTTAAGCCAAGGCAGAGTTTCAGGCAATGTTTCCTCTCGACAAAAACAATAAATTGGGAGAGGAAAACTTGAGAACAGAAAGAGAGGGCAAAGATTCAGGGAAAGAGAGTCATAGAAGAAGCAGGAAGAATTCACATGAGAGAGGGGGACAGAAATGAGAAAAACGAGAGAGTAGAAAGCTATATGAAGAATAGAAGAATTATGTTTACAAAAAGGAAAAAGCACACAAAAAAACTGAAAAGAGATAAAATGGGGCAGGAAGTAGAATTATTCAGCACCTAATTGTGAAAAGCTAAACTTCAACATTTTTAGAAACACAGACCAAAAAGCAATCCAGCATTATTTGTCCATCAAAATGACACTACTAAAGAACCTAAACATATCTAGAGTATATTTTCTTTTTAGGTTACTCATATAGATAAAGACAGAGCTATCCTTTAACTGAAGTTTAAGCTTCGTAAAGAGACGATAAGGGTTTCTAAACAAGAGCGAGAATACTCGTGAAACGCAGGAGGGTGGAAACCAGCCGTACAAGTAAATATGAGTTATATAATTAACAGCCCTAGATCCTCCGCAAGAAGCATAACATTACAGTACACCCTCTTATTCCATTCAAAATAACATAAGAATGTTCTTCAGGTGTAAGAACTGTAACGTACTTCCTTGATAGATCTACTATCAAGTTACCTCTTACCATCATTGCCAGAGTCAAGAATTTTTAATCACATCATAAGGAGGAAGATTTGTAAAATATAAAAGGTTTTGAAACCACAGCTGCATTTTTATCTCCAATATCAAAACATCTCAATTTGCTTTTACTTTTACCTAGGCTACACTGTCTTGCCTTTGTCTTTCAATATGCTGTGAAGTACAATGAACACATCTACACTTTTATACTATCACCAGCTGTAATTTGTTAAAAATTGTAACAAAAAGCAAAAGCCAAACCTTTGAACTGTCGTAGACCATCTGGCGCAATTCCTTGGGACTTCTTGAGCTTTGAGACGACATGATACAGGCTTCTTCGGGTCTTTTCACAGGCCCACTCGTCAATTCTCACAAGCCCAAGCTGGGAGGGAGGTCGACGCTGAAAGCCGCTGAGGCGGAGGAGCAGTGCGAAACGAAAAGTTCTCCAACACGAGAAACTATGACATGGTGGTTGAATTTCCTTCTATCTCTTAGTTACCATAATTTCCATAATCCGCACGGTATTCAAGTATTGTAGGAATGCGAAAAGATGCTCCTCAGCTCAGATACACCAACGAAAGAGAACGTCGCACATAGCTCATGCTCGGTATCGAATGAAAACAATCTTTCACCGGAAATGCTTTTGTACCTAACTTGTTTCTGAATTAAACGAGCTACGACAAACAGGCTGAAGCAACAACATCACATCATGCATTATTTCGTTTTTTATATTCTCTACTTTTTTTTTAATTATCAACACAGAATGCTGTTCTCAGAAAGAAATCAAAGGATAGTAATAATAGCCTAAACACAGAAGGTGCAATTTTGAGAGCTGGGGTGGGGTGAGGAAGGCTGCATATTATTACGTATTTAGAGCGCGTTAGTTCATTTGACTTTCAGAAGGTCAAACAAATCAATTTACAATTTTACAAGCCAGCGGTTGAGGATTCGCCACTGGCATCGTAAACACCTGTCGGCACAAACATGAATATTTTTTTTTTATGCATAAACTGGCGCCAGGCGCCAACTGTAGGACCAGATATAGATCTATATAAAGCTAGTAAAGGTTAATGGTCCGAGAAGACACCGAATGAAGAGAAAGAGAGAGAGAGAGAAAAAGAGAGAGAGAGAGAGAGAGAGAGAGAGAGAGAGAGAGAGGGGGGGAGAGAGAGAGAGAGAGAGAGAGAGAGAGAGAGAGAGAGAGAGAGAGAGAGAGAGAGAGAGAGAGAGAGAGAGAGAGAGAGAGAGAGAGAGAAAGAGAGAGAGAGAGAAAGAGAGAGGGGGGGGGGGGCATACAGGCATATGGCCAAAGATACTACACCCTACGGCTGTACCATCTTTGATATAGCCTAGACTGGACAGATGTGATTTTCGGGAGGAAAAATACGTTTAGGTCAGGTCTATTATCATGAAACACTATTTTAGAAAGTTTGTTTGTTTGTTTGTTAATTTTAAATGCAGAAGCTAGGTGTTTAACACCCTCATCGACACTATTTAGATCATTTAGGAGGTGGGCTTCTGCCTTCAGGGCCTAACCTGGCTACTGAGATATGAGAAGGATACAATATCCCAAGCAGAAAGACCGAGGCACTCGATAAAAGGACTCTTTGCTCGAAATCGTAGTAGTATTACTAGGGTCTCCTGCTAACCCGAGCTGGGAGAATACATCCCAGCAGGAAGACCGAAATAGGCCTACGGTACTCGATGAAAGTTTTCTCTCTACTCCAGAGTCAAACTCAAGTCTCCTGCGTGCGACAGCGAAGCGCCCAAACGCCACACACCACAAACACCGATGAGTTGAGATTTATGTGTAAATACATAATGTGCAACATGTCATCATCCAGTGCCAGATCTGCGACAGACATCGGCGATCACTGTTCTCCATTCTTTCCTTAGCTCGGAGGCTAAAAAAAAAAAAAAAAAGCTGGAATCTATGTTTCCCTGATCTTTCCCTGTTACCCATTTGTTTAGGTTCTCCAAGTAGACTGTTCTGGGCCGACCCCTACCTCGTTTGTCTTCAATTTTGCCAGTGAGAGCTAGATGTTCAAGACCCTTAAATGTCTATTCAAGTGTCCCAAAAACTGCATTTGTAGTTCCCTGATTGTTTTTAACATATTGAGCGTCCCACGTGGGCTTCATCAAGCAATAGGCCTATACCTCATTTGATTTCTTTTCCTTCCACGATACTCTTAGCAGTCTCCTAAGAAACCACATTTCTGTTGTTTCTATTTTATTTTCACTGTCTTGAGTGATTGTCCAAGCCAAAGAGAAGGGCTGACCATACTTAGCATTTCAGAACTTTTTTGGTGGTCATTGAGACGTTTCTATTTTTCAGGATTGGGCTAATTTTATTACTAATAATAATAAATGGCATTTATATAGCGCTCAACCCCGAATAAAGTACACAGGCTCTGAGCGCTTTATATTTTATTGAAACCAGCCTTAGCCATTGCATTTCATTGTAACCATTCTCCGTTGTATTTCTGTGGAACATTTGGCATCAGATGTTATCGTATATTATTATCTTAGATATTTGAACTGTTGGACTTGTTTGATCTTTTCACCTTTGCTAATGAGATTACAACTAGGATTTGCTGCTTTTTTTTATATGTTACCGTGCATTTTGTTTTCTTTACATTCAACCACTAATCCTTTACGTTCACTTTCTGTAACAATAGTATCTAGAAGCAATTGAAAGTCTTTTTTTCTGAGCCTGCTATTAAAACTGTGTCATCTGCATACCTGATGTTTTTTAATAATATTTTCTCCATTTACTTTGAGACTTGGACATTCTTCTATGTTTCTAAGGATAGTTTCACTGTACATGTTAAAGAGGTCTGGTGACATAACACATCCTTGCCTCACTCCTCACATAATCTGCGTATATTCACTGTATTCTCCATTAATTCGTACAGCAGAGTTTTGGTCCCAGCACAAATTCCTGATAACTCTTAAATCTTTTTATATATCTATGTCTAGTTTTTCCAGTATTTTAAATAGCTCATCATGTCTAACCTTATCGAACCCCTTTAAATAATCTATGAAGCATAAATACAGATCTTTCTGTGCTTCAATACATCTTTCTATTAAACATTGTTAAGGTGAATATAGCATTTCTGGAGCCTTTGTCAGGAACAAAGCCTGGACATGGATGGCTGGTGCCTCTATAAATGAATCATTGATGGTCAGGTCAGGTCAGGTCAGGAACAAAGCCGAACTGCGTTTTAGATATCTCTGGTCTTACACTTTTTCTCAAACTCAATCTTCCCAATTACTCGCTTCAATATTTTTATAAAATGACTCATAAGGATAATTGTTCTATGCATAGATCTATCACACTCAGAGGCACCTGGTGTTTTCGGTAAAGCAATACAACATGTACCTTAAATAGAATTATATATTAAAAAAGATAGTTTTATCTTCTAGACAAGAGTGTAATACATATATATATATATATATATATATATATATATATATATATATATATATATATATATATATATATATATATCTTTCTCTCTCTCTCTCCCTCTCTCTCTCCCTCTCTCTCCCTCTCTCTCTCTCTCTCTCTTTCCTTGCCCCCTCTCATTCAATGAGACTGTTTACAGCTATAGCCAGATCTGTTCTACTTACCTGCAGCTGTTTTATTTTCACTTGTGCCTTGAACAGATGTCTCTCAAATTGGCCTTTTCTTTTATTGCTACTCGTAAAACTTGATTCTTTCTCCGAGTCACTTTTCGAGACTGTCTCCTTCCACGTCATGCACAGAATGACAGATGTGCTTTCTATTTGTATAAATAGCACCATTTCAAACTTTGGTGAAACAAAGAGATAGGTCTGTTTTTTGTTATTAAAAAAAAAAAATTAGGCCTAGATCAAAGTGCTGTTGTGCTCGCATCAACAAAATTTACACCATTAAGGAGACTGGATTCAACCTTGCCTGTCAAGGCCAAACCAGACTGAGAGGGAAATAACATAACATCTGGGCAGAAAATTTTAAAATTCGCCCCACTCAGGAATTGAACTCAAGTCTCCTGGGTGCAGAGCAAAGCACCTAACCGCTACGCCACAGACAACGGCGAAGTCAGTCAGTTTGTATTGCCATCTTAAATACAACGCAAGATCAGCTTCCTTTCATTGACTAAATTCACAACAACTTACAACTACATTCCATGTGATGCACAAGTATGTTCCATGATGAGAATTCAAATATCTGGATTGTGCCACAAGCTTGAAAGAAGATATACTGATTTTTATTTCTCTTGCAGCATATTGATAGTCTTATAAAAAGAGATCTTGCTCGGTAAATTTGAGCTGATAGGGTATGGTAAGGGTTCAATTCCTCTTTCAAAACAGCAGAAATTCTAGTTTATTAGTATTTACCCCAGTAAATTTGCCTTTGGCATCGGACCTCGGATTTTCTATCCATTTTCATCGTAAATAACCAATGTGGGTCTTGAGTCATGAATGAAACAAACCTTCTCAAACTCGGTCATCCCAGATTCAAGGAAACCCCATTGAAGTCTCGACCTAGGGTCATTTGAAAGACAGCCCTGCATGACAATAACTGAGATTTTAACAATAGCCTTGGCAATAACTGAGATTTTAACAATAGCCTTGGTCCAACTTCCGTATGGTACTTTGAATTTTCCTTTTACCCCCCCCCCCCCCCCCCCCAAAAAAAACACAAAAACAACAACAACAACAAACAAACGAACAATGAAACCCCAAAGTCAAGATACAGTTGTAAAATGTTAAAATTCCTGAAAATGTCACACTGGCCTCTCCTTGCTGAAAGGTTGCTTTAGTTTTAGTGTTTTACTGCACTTGCAACACAATAAGGTCATATAAATGCCGAAGATTAGAGGTGTTACAAACACAAAAAAAGAAGGAGGGGAGATAGAGACGATATATTTTTTATAGGAAAGAAGGAGCAAACCAAACCAGAGCACCTGCCAACCACCCACGAAAATTTCGAGTCATGGGTCATGTGGAGTGCAGCTAAAGACAAGCAGTTTCGACCTGTAAAGGGATATGTATAAAGGGTGGGGGAATGGGGCACTCTTGGCCTAGCAACTTTGAGTCAGGGGCAAACCTTTATATCAAAGTACCTGGTTTAATTCCTGTGCCATGAAGAAACTTGAATTAAACATTCTGCAAGATTTTCACTTTTTTATTTTTGGGTAGGCCTACATTGTAAGAAACAGTCTTCTCCGATAACAACAAAACACAAAAAGGTCTCCTGTGCACATTATGCAGGTTAAAGTTAAATTAGTTTAGTACAGGTTTTACGGCACTTGCAACTGCATAAGGTCATATTATTATGAGCGCCAGAAGATTAGATGTGTTACAATAGAGTAACAAACAAAAAAGAAGGAGGGGAGATAAGGACGACAGATGTTTGATAGAAAAGAAGGAGCAAACCACACAAGAGCACAAAGTTAAAGATAATTCTAAAGCAGATGCAAGTAGAAAAAGAGAAGAGAGTATCAAGTTGTTTTCGTCTTTTTTTTAATGGAGGTGTTTTTACGCCCCTGTAAATACAATTTAGATCACTTAGGAGGTGGCTTTTGATCCTGCCTGTCAGGGCCAAATCGGGCTGAGAGGGATACAACATCCCAGCAGAAAGACTGAGATACTCAATACCAAGGTCTCTTGCATGCGACAGCAAAGCACATAATCACTCAACTGCCATCATTTTTTAAAGTTTAGTATGTGCAGTTTTTACAATTTTACAGGAGAGGAAAAAACCGGAATGTCATTTCCAAGAAAAAATTTGCTTTGAAGATAATAAGGAAGTTATCAAAATTGTGTTCTTAAAAATATTGACGTCGGATGTTTGCAAAAAGTTTGTTTTCTTGGTACATGTAACAATATTCAGTTTTTCGGCTCTTCTGTAAAATTGTAAAAGCTGCATCTCTCTCCCTTGCCCCTTTTTTAAACTCCCAGTGGAGCATAGGCCATCAACAACATTTCTCTAGCGAAGCCTGTCTTGTGCATCTTTTCTGTTACAAAAAAAACAAACAAAAAACTTGCATATACTGTACTGTTTAAAATGACGGCAGTACACCAGATACCCTTCAACAACTTTCAAGAACCATACCCCCTCCCCTTCTGGTAAATCCTTCCAAGTTGTCTGAGGTTGAGCTTTGCGGTTTACCGAGTCAACACTAAGATGTTGAGGAAACATTACAATACTATAGCGATAAAGGGGGCATTGGTAGAGCGGTTAGTGAGCTCGTCTCTGAATCGGAAAGTCCGGGTTCGAGCGGACACAGATTTTTTTCGCCCCCTCCTGCCCACCCAGCAGTAATAGGTACCTGACTTCGAGTTGGGGAAGTAAAGGTGGTGTGGAAAGGAACTGGCCACCCTACTACAATATGCCGAAGACCCAGGAAGTTGTCTCACTAACAAGGCAATCCCCAATGTCCGGATCGGATGCGGGAACAACTTTACTATAGCAATAGTCATGAAGCAGGAGAGGGAGTCCCAAACCAGGGTACCTCTCTGCAATCAACAAGATTGACCAATACAATCTTGTGGGTAAAATAAAACTAAACTAAAAAAGCGAAATAATACCTTTTATCCTACACTTCACTAAATTGACCCCTGGTGGCAAGTAATACTGCCCGAGCGCCCAACCCCCCGTGAACGAAACCACATCGAATTTTGGGACGTTTAAAGCCTATATATATATCTATCAGCCACTTAAAACAGCTGTACAGCATTTACTTCATCTCAGGTCCTGCCAAAATGTCTGTACCCATGAGGAGAATGTGAGTGTCAAGTTTATTAAAAATGTATGATTTTATCCACACAAAAAAAAGGTCATGGTAGCCTCAGGAGACCAGGGCTCCAAAGATTAACATAATTAGACTATTTTGTATCATTTGTAAATGCACAATGTTAACACCCCCCCCCCCCAGGCAGTGCCACTGACTGAAGTGTCTTTAGGCCATTCACAAAGGGGGGATATTAACATGTTCTTATGCACAGTAAAATAGCAAAGGCTGAGTTATAAATGAATTCAATGTCATGCTCATACTGTTCCAGAACAACATAGGGGGTTCTGCTGCTTTTTCTTTCCTCATCCTTACTATTGTCATTTTCCTCTACTTCTTTCGTATGCTTGTTACTCTCTTGTGAACTGCTGTTTCTGGGGTGCCTGATAGTTGAAGCAGACTTTGTGCTGTTGAGGCAAGAGAGGTGAGCAGAGTAAGCCTGATTCTCCATTTGGACTTCTCTATTGACATCCACCCCTTGGCGCTCATATGGCCTTATGCAGTTGCGAGCGCCGTAAAACCTTACTTAAACAAACGACGTTAACCAAAAACACAAAACATTTTGAGTTTCAGGGTTTTTTAAATCATTGTGTCCATTTTATTGTGCCACAAAACAAGCGTTTGAAACACAAATGCCTTAATAACTACCACACACAAAAAAAAAAAAGGCAATTAAAATAACAAAACTGCCAATCACATAAACCTATGAGCAGTACACTTCTTATGACAAAGCTTGAAGACAATGTACATCAAGAACATTAGATCAAGTATTCCTAGCAAAGCACACAAGATAGAAAAGGCAGAGAAAGAGAAGCATGGAGTAGTTCTCCACAACCTGTCAAATTCATTAGTTAAAGTAGGCTGAGATGTTTGGAACCCCTAATAATAAGTTTTGCAGCCCAATCAATCATAGGAAAGAAAGAGCTGGTCCCATATCCATGTGTTATTCTGTACAACAAGACTAAAAAATAGTAATAGTGCAATATGAATTGTGTGTAATCTCTCACAGAAAACAGGTGGACAAAGCAGGACTGAAAAATCCACATGTAAACAGCCTTTCAAGCATGCAGAAGTCTATCAATCTTTATATGAGTAACCTAATTTACTGTTTTATAAGGATATATTGGTTCAGAAAGAAATAAAATTGCACAAATATAATCCAGTGGGTCAAAGCAATAAATGAATATCGCTGTGAGGAAAGACGTTAATGGCATCATACATAATCCATTAAATACGGCTGGGGAATAGTAAAGCAATAAAAATACAAATATAGTATCGTCTTTTACGTAAGAAGAAAACAAAATGACAAATTGTTGAAAGGTGTCACAAGAGGAGAGAGAAAAAAAAAACACTACGAAATTTACAAGGAAAATAAATTATCATACAAGGTAACAGTTTATACATCCTCTATCCATACGATAATTACAAGTCAGTAAAAGCTTGAGAGTGTCAGTCCTAAAAAGTTATAGTTACACATACTTTCATCTTGACATGTAAGTTTCTGAATTTAAAAACAAAAGTTTTTAACCGGTAATACAACCACTTAACCAACATTAATTGCATGTCAGAACAAATTTCCAAGCACACAGTAAAAGCAGTACTCTGAATAACATCGACTCATTTTGGAATCTGCGCACAGATAACATTTTTGTGACAAACAAATTTGACTTTACATGGGTAAATTAGGTGAACATTGTAGTGACTGACTTGCATACAAAGGCAGAGCTAGTAAGCTAGCTGTAGAATTGTTCAGTATTATTTTCTTTACAATAAAATCCTCACCAGTAAGGACACAAAAGCACCTGGCATTTACTATACTCAAATCTATCACACAAGGAGTCATCACAAAAGAATACAGGAAACAGCGAGTAATGACAGACCAAAAAATCCTTCTCAACTGAACTGAGAATGTTTAAATATATCCTATGCAACATCCTTTATGAAACCAAAAACTCTGGGGGGAAATGACGACATACAAAATATAAAATTGTCAATGTCTGCTACAACTGCAGATAGGTCACATAGAAATGCTTTCCATATACACAAGAGCAATATTGTCTGCTTCCCCTATAAAAGCTTCCCTTTACTTGGGCTGAGCGAAATGATCGAAACAATGTCCTTATTTTATTTGAGAAATTTGCTCCAGTCTTTGACATGACACATATCAGCACCAAGTTTTGTGAAAGAAAAAGCAAGAGGGAAGACCAACAAACTCGCATAATAATTCACAAGAGGCGATGACTAACCCACACATGAAGCCTCTGCCAACTTTCAAAGACTACAATAAAAGTACAATGAGAACAGCTGAAAAATTTGGAATACATGACGAATGAGACAGAAAACAATAATCTATGAACACTGTTATTAGAAGACACTACATCATACAGTATTGCTATAGATTTGTTTGTCAGCAAAAGAATGTTAGACAAGATTCAATGAGTAGTCTAGGTCATGAACGTCTAATCTAAAAGTAAAAAAAAGGGGGAAAACAAAGGCTGATATGTCTATGGAAAAAACAAAATAAAACCCCAGAGTTGCTAGTCTGTCATAATGACATATTGCACTTCAAAGCCACAGGAAATACAAAAACCATCAGAGATAACCTAGAATGAAATTTACAACGACCCCAACAAGGGCAACTCTGAAACAAAAGAATATCACTAATAATCTCTGAAATCCATGGCAAGCAACTGCTCCGTGCATTTCTAAGTTCAAGGCAGGACCTGCCAATGTCTGGTGAAAAGCAACATGAGAACTACCACAAAAGATTATCTTTTTAGGGAAGGAAGTGGAATGGGAAGAGGCGGGGTATACGGAGGATGAGGAGAAAAAGAGAAGGGAAGGAAGGGGACAACCCATGACAAGAACTAGGAAATAGGAATATGCAAACACATACATGATGCTCATTTTTTATCACATGTAAACATTAGGATTTCTGATCAGCAAAAGAGGAAGCATCAAGCACATTCCTTTTGCCTCTTTATTAAAAGGATAACTTTTTAAAATCTACCTGCAACAAACATAACTAAAATGGAATGTCCATCAATGGCACTGTACCAGAAGTTTCCCACAAGAGGATACAGTAAAAGTGATGAGAGAACAGACAGGGAGGCAAAGAGGCACAAGTCAGTCCTGGTACGGTTTCTCTCCATATTCTTGCTAAAGTAACAGTTGCTGTTCACCAGGCATGGACAGAATCTCCTTTGAAATAAAGCTCACAGAACAAAAAAGCTCTTTAAAGATCACAAACGAATTGTGGCATATTGTGTTTGTAAAAAAAAAACCATAACACCTGCCACACTTCACAGCATACAAAAGTACACCATTACATTCCCCTTTGCTATCCAAGAGAAAAACAAATAGCTACAAAATGTGAACATCATGCAAACTGACACACACATGAATGTGTTAACCTAATCCTCCAAATTTGCACTGATCTGTAAACCTTCATACTGGCACTGATCAGCCCCCAAAGTCCCCAACACAAACAGGAAACCACAGTTCTTCTTATGATCTTCACAACAACAACTGAGAACATTCAAAAAACAAAATCACATTTTGCGATTTTTGTTCTGTTTCCAGAAATAATTGTCTAGACTCTAGTGTTTTGGAAACTGTCAGAAAGATTAAATATCACAACATTATGAACGACAAAATCAGACAGGTACACAGGAATGTGTAGATTTGCATGATGCTCCCAGCTGTAAAACTGCTACTAGAAAGAAAAAAAAATCACATAGAAGCAAAGTTGTGGCTGTAAAATTCCAGTGTACCATTCTAACTTAAAAGAGAAAAAAAAAAATCCCTGGGAATGCAGATACACAGGAGGGTTGTTTCTTTTTAATAAAGAAAAAAGTAAAACAATGTATCCACTCATTAACAAAATATTAGCTTCAAGCATGCTCAGGAAAGTCTATGAAAAACATTGGACGCTGGTATTATGAGCAAGTGATATCATGAAATGTAGAATGGAGACACTAGCCATAAGCGGAATGCTAGGTGAGGAAACCGGCCTAGAGTAGATGACCGCTGATGGATGGTTACTGTAGTCTTGTGTAGAACCATGAAGAAGACGCTCCTCCACTTGTGTCTATATGAGAGATGAGGGGGAAAAAAGTAAGTCATAAGTGAGTACTTACACTTAAGTTTTTAAAATTTCTGATACCTCACTAGAAAGAAAGAACAAAAATCACCAAACTTTCATATGAAATCGTAGTACACAAACTTTTACATTCCAAACAGTCGCATATATATAAACCACAAATAATAATAATAATAATGATAAATAGCTTTTGTATAGCGCATATCCCCGCTCAACAGCAGGCTCTATGTGCTTTATACTACATTACCCCAACAGACCATAGAACACTCCAAAACATTCTCAGCTTCCCGGGAAGCATACAGTGCAAGCAGCTGATTAAGCGCTCAAACACTAACAAACTGACAAGAACTTTCACTGTCTATAGCCGGGTACCCATTCCCATCTGGGTGAAGTGAGGAAAATTAGTGTAAAGTGCCTTTCCCAAGGACCCAACGTCGGGTCCCTGACAGGATTCGAACCCACGACCTTACGGTTGCGAGTCCGAGAGCCTAACCACTAGGCCACCGGCGCCACCAAATGGAATCATATAACAACTGCACATAAAACATGATGGATTCATACTGTAAGAATTACAGATAAGCATTTCATCATGAATAGCTATTTACCACAGAAATCCACACAGATTAATCAGGAATTACTTACAATTTTAAATTATTTTTCTTGCTCCAACAGACCACAATATATCAATAAATAGAGCCCAGCACAAAAAGTATTAAGTCTACCCTTGTAGGCAACTGGAGAACAGTTTACAGTCCCTTTGTCATGAATGACTGATTGTTAGGACTGCAGACACATCAATCAAGCAACATGTCAAAAAAATGTACAACCCATGACAGGTTACCAATTCATCAGATATTCATTTTCTAACATATATAAGAACTTAATCCTTTCTCACGATAACATAGCCAGATCTGAATCCTACTGCCATCAGAACTGAGACCCTTTTGCGAACATGTAGGAAACTGAGTAAGCACAATCATGGTTTCAATTTGCTACAATGAGCAGGTTCAAGCAGAGGCAGCTAAACGTACCTTTTATGCAAAATCTTTGACAGCTGCTGGTCCGTTGGCTGGGATGGCTGTACCACCTCCTCGGATGCCTGTGCTTTGGGCAGGAGGGCCACCTGGGTGCTGGCCGGGCCGGATGGGTTTGGCTGTGAGAAACAGGACAAGTAGTTTTTTAGTAAGAGTTTTGCAGCACTTGCGACACAATAAGGTCAAGTAAGAGCCAAAGACTAGAGGTGTTACTAGAGTGTAACATACAAACAAGAGAAGGAGTGATTATAACGATGACAGATGTGTAACAGGGAAGAAGGAGTAAACTACACAAGAGCACCCACTAATCACCCGCAGACACAGGACAAAAAAAATAGGCTGTTACAATAGTATAGGGAAGGTGTTGTCCTTTAAGTGTGAGTTAAGAGAAACACATCAACACAGTAATGGTCATTTAGTTAAGGGAAAAAGAAAGATGAACAAAGAGAAATAAAAGGGGGAAAGAAAAGATGAAGAACCCACCAACCACATACTTTAAATGTAAAAATTTTTTAGTTGAGGTTTTACGGCGTTCGCAACTGCATAAGGTCATATGAGCGCCCAGGGGTGGTTGCCAATAGAGAAGTTTTTACAGGGAATCGGGCTTACTCTGCTCACCTCTCTAGCTTCAACAGCACAAAGTCTATTTCGACTTTCAAGGAACCCCGGAAATAGCAGGTCACAAGAGGGTGACAAACATACAACAGAAGTAGAGGAAAATGACGATAGTAAGGATTAGGAAAGAAAAAGCAGCAGTTCCCTGTTGTAGGTCAGACACAGTTATGAGCATGACATAGTTTAATCAGCCTATTTACAATTCTACTGTGCATAAGAACGAGAAATGTCCCCCCTTTGGGAATGGCCTAAAGACACTTCAGTCAGTGGCACTGTCCCGGAAGGGCAACCACATACTACCGTTGCCCTTTGATTCTTTTAAACTGTTAACACTAGCTGACCAGGTGTATGTGTCAAACAATACTTATCTGAATAAACACTTTGACATATTTCAAGTTTAAGTTTTAATAAGAATTTTACGGCACTGACAACACAATAAGTCATACAAGTTCCAAAGACTTTCTAATAGTGAAATGGTATAGGTTTTATGCTCCTGTCAACACTGTTAGGTTTTTTAAGAGGTGGAACCTCCGAGTTTTTGTTTTCGTTTTAGTACAGGTTTTACGGCGCTCGCTACTGCCTAAGGGCATATGAGCGCCAAAAGATTAGAGGTGTTACAAGAGAGTAACAAAAAGAAGGGGGACATAAGGACGATAGATGTTAGATAGGAAAGAAGAAAAAACCACACCAGAGCACCCGCCAACCACCCAAACCTCCGAGTTTAAAGTCAATCTCTGAAAAGACGGAGCCAAATAGAAAATTTGTGTAAAGTGTCTTTAATAAGAACACAACACTGGACCAAGCAGACGATTAAACCCCCCGAATCCACAATCTCATGATTACATGTACATTAGGCTAACCATTACGCCACCCAAGGATTAACGGTGTTGCAAGAGAGTAACAAACACAAAAAAAGGAGAGAAAAGGACAGAAAATGTTTGATAGGAAGTAAGAGCAAACCCCACAAGAGCAACCACCAACAATCCACTTTTCTTATTGTCATGCCAGTTATTTTCCTTTTTGAGGAGGTCTAAGAACTTAAATGTAACTGAGGACACCAGGACAGATAGGTCCAAGGGGCTCACCAATCTGGGGGGCGTGTCCTCTACGAGCCAGATTTCTCTGCCTGACAGCTTCCTTGATTCTGTCAACCTCCATCTGGTACCTGCACATAGAAGAAGTAAAAAGGAAAAAAAAAAAAAAGTTAAGAGGAGAAGAAGACAACATTTTTCCAACAAGAAAAATTTCCTTTAAAATAGACTATATCCCCATGAAACTACCTTTTAAAATTAGAATTTTGTTAAATCTTTTTCAAAATACAGATCTGACCCCCCACAAAAAGAACTGAAACAAATCTTATAATACAACTAACAGAAATGCAAGAAAGAAGTGACTATAGATCAAAGTAAATGCAGCATTTACCCTCTAGAGACACTAAATCAATCAACTCAACTCTCTCCACCACCACATGAAAATGACATAAAAATAAAATAAATCAGTAGTCTCATTTACTAAGGCAATAATCACACAGAGAAATAATAATATTTCTAATAAGGCAATGCTATTAAACTAAAAAAAACAATTACAGTTTAAACCTCAAGGTAAAACTTTATTGGACGGGAGATAAGTCCACAGGGGACACCTCTGACAAAAAGAAAAATAGGACAAGTGCCAATGACAAAACAACCCTAGCCATCATCAAATCAAGAGGGTGTGGAGAATAATATGGTACAGGACAGACAGAGCATTATCTCAGCTTTATACTTTGGTTCTGAGAAAAAGGTGTACCTTACAAAGAAGAGTCTAGCATCTACAACAAAACAGGAGTGAGAAAACAATAACTTATGGAGGAAAATCATAAAAGCTAACCTTTGGTGTTCCCTGTTCTCATGCACTTCTACTCTTAACATTCCAAATTCACTGGTAAGAAATAAGGAATAATTTTTTTTAGGCAAAAAAATAGCAACCAGCTATTCACAATTCTGAAAACACACACATTCTTTACAAGAAGTGGTGAGTTAGGTGAAACATGATCTGTAGGACTAGAAAAAATGTGTGGCAACATACATTTATTTTCAAACAGCACCCCCATCCCCTATCCCACCCAATCCCCCAATTCAAACAGCACAGAAATCTAGCAGGTTCTTTTCCTTCTACAAACAAGAATATAGCGAATACAGATAAATCTCTGTGGGTCTGAACAAAAGAGATACGTCAGCCTGAACTGTACAGATTAGAAGACAAAGGAATCCCATTCCAAACTAGACGATTTGTCAGACTTTCCAAAGAACCCAATGATAAAATGTGCGACGAAAGTTCTTCCAGCTTTTCTATTAATATATAAACCCTACACACCAGTGTATTCAAAAGAAAGACAGAAAATGGATTCCAAAAATCAAATTCAATAAGTAAATAATAAATGAATGAATGAATGGGGGGAAAAAAATGAACATGGAAAATATCTTAAAAAAGAGCTGCCAAACAAGTAACAAAACCTATGAAAACCGAGCCCATAGAGTTAGATGTATATCTTTTCTATGGAACACTCAAATGTGTCTTCTACCCCACTGACAAGATTGAATCATATTCTTACATCATAAAATAATTCCACAAAACTGAGGAACTTCTGCATTCTACGTCATCCAGCACAAAAGACAAAAATACTGCACATATATTAAGTTCAATTAAGCCTACATATCCTTTTCTAGAAAATATATTTTCCCATTATAATATTTTCCACACATGAATCTTTACTCATGGGAAAGATAATTCACTGTCCCAAATGTTGTCATATATTTCACATTAACCCTAATTATCAATTAACAAAACCCTGCATTACATTTTTTTCAAAAACAAACCTACAAGCTTTCCATATATGTGTTTAAGCTAACCATTCAACTTCTTCTTATAAATGGAATTTATATTCTATTCTTTGGGTTGTTGTTGTTGTTGTTTTCAAATCCTTTTAGCTGCGAGCATTTCGCTCTTGGCAGCGCAATGCCTCCCTCAAGTAACAACATGTCCTTGTAATTCTCTGGGTAACTTGGATAGAGTTTCAGCAGTGGCTCCTCAGCTTTTAGTTCCCTGACCGTAACCCGTTTATTTCTACAGAGTTAATAAGGGAATAGGGTTAAATTCTGGCTAGAACTACAAGAAAGAAAAAGATGAATTAACTACAAAAAGAGAGAAAAAAAGACAAAAAGTACAAAACATGTGAAAATCTTGAAGAGACTAGTTGCCATATCCACATTCAATCTTTGCAGAGTTACCAGAAGGTGTCTTTCGAGAACACCATAGATCCAACAGACTTTGGACCTTTTTTCTACTCTTTAGCTTTACCCCGCAATAATAAATAGGAACAAAATAAAACTTAAAACCCTTTCTCTGATGCCACAAAAAAAACTAACTGTGACAAGCATGACACTAATAAAACTTTGCACCATTGACTATGATGTCAAGCTTATTTTTGACAACCAATACACAAATCACAGACTGATATAGTGTTCTGTCCATCCTGCCAAATGAAAAGCTATTATCCTGTTCTCTTTGATGAACATACCTTAATTCAAAGAAACAATGCACAACCATTATCATATTACCACATTCATGCAAATACAACAGCACTTATCAATTTTTTCAAATCAGAACTCAAAAAAGGAAAGCTGTCACAGAAAGTCTCTTTGCTTCTGCAATTCCAAATTGTGTTGAGCCTCAAACTCTCCTATGTTTAAGATCATGTTGAATACATACATCCTCAAAATCTCAATTCAGAGAGTGGAAAACTATTTCTTTACCAGTCTCAAATGAGATCAGCAGAAATCAAACTTTCAAACAAGGAAAGTCTGTAGCAGAGTGTGCAACTAAGTCCATCAAGTTCATTCACAGAAGGAGAAAACTGTACAAATAAGATATCAGGACCTCAAAGACGTACTGATAAACCAACACAAGGAAATCTAAAGGATTGTTTAAGGCCTTACAAAAGCATAACAGTAAAGCACAAAAAAATAATTGTAACGCAAAACACACTCTTCCATTCCACACATACATAAAGAAAAGAATGCAAGAAATTTTTAAAATAAAACATGAGCCAAACTAATTTTTGTTTGTTTGTATGGCGATCAAATCTTCGTGTGTACCTAGAAGGCTATATGCTTCATTTGAAATAAAGGAACACCGAAGGTTTTGGTATTTCTCCTGAACACACTAGGGCTGAAAACGGACAACTTCACTCGCATTTCCTTTCCATTCCACACAGAAATGAATTTCTTTGCACAAGTTTGGTTCAACAATGCAGACTCCAGGTATCATAACAAAAGCCAGTCACATGTTCACAGCAAATTTAAAGCAACAGGGGTTCAGCACTGAAGGGCACGAGTTAAGCAGAACTAAGGGGAAAGATGGCAAAATAACACAGCGCTCGCAATGGGGGGAAAGCGGACACCATACAGCAGGATATTTGAATGCAAATAAAGAAGAGATTTTATTATGTCTTTTCACCCACTTAAAGTCTTGACCAAAATAAACAAAAACAGTAGAATAATTCCAATTTAAAAATTAAACTGATGAAGTATCACAATGGGAGCAGAGCTTGAAACCACTCTGCTTCTTTTTCCAGAATTCTTCTAGAACAGCAACAACAAAAATAGTCCAAACCTATGTAAAAAATATTTACACCTAACTCACACCCGTTCCACTGCCCAAAACCTCACACAGGAGGCAACATTACAGTGGAACAAAGGGAAGAGAAAAAAATCTACATGACTAAAAGAGTGGCTAAAACTTCTATTAATCACCACAAATACAGAGGATTAGAAACTAAAGCCCAAGACTTGCCCTGACTAAGAACTAGGTGTAAAAAGAAAATATTAGTGGATATAAAGAAGCAAATGCCAATCTTTAAGAAACCAAAGAAAAGTGTTCATTGCTCTCTCTTTTTGTACCATTTGCCAGATTTACAAAAATATAAGCACTTAGGTCACAATACTGCTGATCTTCTTTGAAATGGCTGGCAAGGATCTACTTACTTTCCCTCATTATGAACGCTGTTAGATGAAAATAAAAACAGGGGGAAGGAAGAGCTTTTGTCATCTAGTTTGCAAAAGAAAAGGTTTAGAATTAAAAGGACTTCTTTTTGTAAGTGGAATTAACAGAAGAAACAATAAGGAGATGATGAGGATGAAACAAAAAGAAAATTACTAAAGCAGTAAAAGTTAGTTATAGCCATGTTACATTATGAATGGCATGTTACCGTATCAAAACTACATTCATAACTTGAAAAATGCAACATCGGTATAAAAAAAAGAAAAAGAATAAACCAAAATACCACTAGAGTTTTTAAAAATAAGTAGGGTGGGTTGACATGTATTTCCCATAATAATGGGAAAAACTGAACTTCTTTTTACCCTCTAAGTCTACATCCTGCAAAACTTAAACCATGCACAGAAGGACAACAAGCAAAAGCATCTGTGACCAAACACACACTGAGAGGCGCTACACCTTTCAATCTGCACCTACTCCAGACACAAAGTCACTGAAAACAGCAGTTGGTAGAACAAATACGCATAATTCACAACAATATTTAAAGAGGAAGTCGCACCGTTAAACAGCTCTATAACATTGCTTCTTATATATACAAAGATTGCTAAAAAAAATTATTATTCGATCAAGTATAAAAACATGTTTCAAAAATGAGAATTATTTTCTTTGTGCTCTTAGCTTACAAGGCTTCAAAGTGCTCACATGGTTTTTTGACTTGCAAGACTTCCTCAAACAAAATCACATAGCTGTTGAATTGAACCAAGTCCAATTTTACAGTGATACATAGTCAAATTTTCAATATTTTAAAATATTTAATTCCGAGACTTAAATCATTTAAATCATAAGACCAAGCCCTTGAAAACATAAAAAGTCTGTCTTACGGTGCAACAAGTCCTTTATGGGCAAATTCACAAAGGTAGAACAGAAGAAAATGAAAGGAACCCCCAAACCAGTAGGTTCTTTTTCATTTAATTCTTACCAAAAAAAGGAGAACATAACACCCATAATTTGCCTTCTTTTGAGCTGGCAACAAGGAGAGCGAAAGTCTTAGTCAACAAACAAATCACAGAAAGGAAAATTCTCCAGTAAAAGCTTGAAATTTTTAACCCTTCACTGACCTCTTTCTATCCCTCATGGCTCCTTCCTTTGCTTCTTTCAGTGCAGTCTCTAGAGACTTCACACGGTCCATGGTGGCTCTCAGTCTCTTCTCCAATTTTGGAAGCTCACAACGGAGATCAGCATTGTCGCGTACAAGCTGGGAATATTTCACACACATACTCATAAACTTTCATAATACACTCAAACGTCTGCACAATTGACTTCAACAAGTCATCAAATACCTTTCATTATTCCACTACGTCTGTTTTCCTAGAGTAGAACTAAATCTGAGAAAAGAACAAGCTGAAAATAAATAATCAAATCTAAAATCAACAGGAATTTACTGCGTTCTCCCTTTGCCTGCCATCTAAGCTTAGATCCCTTTACTTCTTGTCATGAAGGACTGAGCTGCAGTTAGCGAGGAATTTGCATAGAAACCAATGTCAAAGAACATTAATAAAACAAAATGTCCCTATTCATTAATACAAATAATATGTACAGCTATTTACTCAAAATGTGGAGCTAAAACGATTTTCCTGAGACAAAGATTTATAACAGTGAGAAACATACAGACCTGCTTATGTACTTTAGTCAGCTGCTCAAGGTTATTTTCCAAGAAGGAGATCTTCTGCTTCTGGGCCACATTACCCCCAGCTTCTTCATCTTCCTCCTCCTCTTTCTTGTTAGCAGCCTGCAATAACAGCAGAGTATGTCAATAAATATTAGCACACCTGAGAAATGGCTGCTCCACCACTAAAGACATTGGACAAGCTTTTCATTTTCAATTCAAAGACCAGAACAGGGTATGAAAATGAATGAAACTAAAATGAAAAAGAAAAAAAAATTAAATTGAAACAGCTTTCCCTCTACTCAACTTTGAAGAGATTGTACCATAAGATGGCTCACAATCAGACTTACTACAGAAAAAACACAGTAATTTTCCATGCATTCCTCAAAAATAAAATGAGAAGAGCAGTCATATTATGTAACAAACATGTTCATACCTAAAAATATGCTGGTGGAAATTCCAAAGCCATATAAGTAAAATGTATCAAAATGAGTTGAAGAAGTGGGTATAAACAAAACCCTAATTAACAGTTCAAAAAACCACCCAAAAAAAATTTTTTTTTTAAATGGGACAAAAAAAGTTCCCTTGTTCTATTCAGCAACTGAATGATTCAACTGTTATTTTTCGATCCCATGTAAAATAAACTGTTCAAAAGTGTACATTTGCATTCATCACCATCAATTTAAGGCTGTTTCTCTTTCAGAGCATTAAATCCCTGGCCACTCACTATCTTTAAAAAAAAAAAAAAAAACCCACAGAATTTCATGGGAAACTTCCACATAAATATCAATACAGGTTTCTGTTTTGGGGCCTTACCTGTGCAACCAACGAAGGTAGAACACCAATATTCCAACTCTCCTTCACATAACTGCCTTCATGGCAAGCAACCAGTACAAAAAAACCTTCCCCATTGAACCAAGAGCACAAAGAAAACAGTTTTCACTTCTAAAACATGTTTTTATACTTAATCGAATCATAATTTTGCCCAGTCTCTTTGTATATAAGAATCAATGTTATAGAGCTGTTTAACGGTGCAACTTCCTCTTTAAACATAGTCACCATAAGTGGCCACCCACCTTTTTGACCCTGTTCTGCAGGTCCTGTACAAAAAGTTTCCTGAGGTTGTGCAGAGTCTGCAGCTCCTTGGCCACCGTCTCCTCCAGGCCCTTCAGGTCCTCCTTGGCCTGCTCACGCTTGTCCATCTGCAGGGTCAGCTCAGACAGCTTGTTGGCCTTCTCCGCCTCCTCAGACTTGAGCTTCTCATAGTCTGTCTGCATCTTGTCCAGAGCAAGTGTCAGCTTCTGGTTGGTTCTGGAACACAAGGAAAATTACAGGCTTTTGAACGTTTGCACACAGTCAGCGTGATAGCCTAGACATTCCACCTGGTACAGAATCGTAGGAGCACTAAAAAAACAATCTTGTTGAGAAGCAATATAAAGCTAACAAGCAAGGTGACACCAACTTCAGAGGGAATAGACTTGAAAAATTATAACTTCCAAAAGAATGAACAAGTTACAAAATCCACAATACTAAATATTCAAAAGAGAAAATTGCTGATAAATAATGATTACAAATGAGAACAAAATCATGCCATGTTAACAACTGTACAATAATTAAGAATCGAAACAAGATCTAATATCAAATAAAAATTATTCGCACACGATATAATACTAATAGATAACATTTGTATAGCGCAAATCCCTGCTCAACAGCAAGCTTTATACACTTCACAATCTATACTATTACCCAGCAGACCTGAGAGCATTCTGATACAGCCTCAACTTCCTTGGAAGCATACAGTGCAAGCAGCCATTTACATTCCCTAAAACAGTACCATACTGACAAGACTTTTCCCTGTCTATGGACGGGTACCCATTCCCACCTGGGTGAAGTGAGGAAAATTCATGTAAAGTGCCTTTCCCAAGGACACAACGTCGGGCCCGCAGCTCGAACAACTGTCACACTAAATGCCCTTTCAACATTGAAATGTGGCCTTTGCATTTGTATGTAGAACCATTAAACAACTAAATATGTGACAAACAAATCCATCTCAACTTCACAAAATGCTCATAATAGAGCATTCTCTTTAAGCTTTACAAACCCAATGAAAGCACAGAAAAAAAAAGTAAAAAGAAACTTACTCTTTCAGTTCATCAATGAGAGTCTGTTTATCTGAGATTTCTTCCCTCAGGTTCGACAGCTGTTTCTGGTGTTGGTCTCTGTGGCTCTGCATCTGTTTCTCCAGAGCTTCCTTCATCTGGATCTCAGACTGGAGCTTATCAGAGGTCTCCTGGGCTTTCTGTGTCACTGTAGCATGCATAGTTTCTGGGGGAGGAAACAGAATCATAAGACTTGTATCCAGGCTTTAATTTGTGGGAAATTGCTGGCATGATAAAAATCTTTCTTTCCACTAATTACCACCATTATTCAGTATCAAATGGAAAAAATGAACATTAGAGGATTTATCATTTTTACCATTTACAAATGAATACTTCTACGACAAGTTTTCACACCATCCAGCTATTCTTAGTTCCTAATATGACCTTACTGCAGACGAGTCTGTAACTTTGAAAGCTTGACTGCTTGTGTGACCCAAGCAACATATTCCACTGAAACATACCTCTCGACAACTACATACTGACTGGTACAATTGCACCATAAAATTTGAGAAGACATTTCCAACAAAGAGTAATACTTTCATACTGGGTAATATGATTAATTTGTTGAGAAAGTTTCTATTAAAGTGATGAATACTATAGCAAGCTATGCAAGAACAACAAATTACAGCAAAAACTGCTCGAAAACCAAAAAAAAAAGAATTACAGAAAGCTATTTGCATTTTTCTTTTTCTGCCTGTGGATTAGTTGCTGATGGCAGCTTTATGGTGACACCACTCTTCCTACTTCTGTACAATGATACTGTTGGCCTCTTTTGATTCTGGCAAAAATGTAGTTATCATTATGCCAACCCGGTATGAATAACCACTCAACCTCAACTGTAAGCTGGTTTGACAGTCTTCTTAGTTGTCCCAGCTCAATGATGTTACTGTAATGATTTTAAGTAGAAGAAAATAGAAGGAAGAGGAAAGCATAACCAAAATAAAAGCTCACCATTAGCCTTGAACCTAGCCACCTCCTCAGTGAGAGAATCAACATTTTCCTCCAACTTGCGCCGTTTGCTTTCCACATCCTTGATGGTTTCACTCAGAGTAGCCATCTTTGCTTCATACTGGAGAGGAAGAACAACAATGGTGATCAGAAACTTGAACAAAAAGAAAGGAAAGAACAAGAACACTACCAAAAAGAAGAACAGATGAATACTACAGCATTTAAAACATGCTTAGACAATCTACAGCATGCATGTGCTACACTGGAGTTAAATATACATATTCAAGGGGTTCACAGCAGCCATCAGCTTCGTACATTTTTCATATAAATAATTATATTCTTATCCATCAGAAATATACTCTCATTCTGAGCAATTGATCGGGCCGACTCTAAAAGTGTGAGTATGACAGCGACATTTTTAAAGCCCATCACTCTCAAACGTAAAGAAAAGCATACTCAATATTTGAATAAACTATAAAACATTCAGGCAATAACAATCATGAACAGCTTTATGTTACTGGTATGTCCAACAAAAACGGTTATTCACATTGACTTTAGACGATCCGATTACAAATAGATTTTAAAATGGGGAGTATTACACAGAATATGTCTTCACGTTAAAACAAACTCCTCACCTGTTGGATCTTGAGCTGGCAATCAGACAGCTCAGTATTAGCATCTTCCAGCTTCTTGTTGTTTTCAGACTGGTTAGTCTCCAGGTTGGCAGCGCGGGTGGCCAGTGTTTTCACCTCAGATTTCATCTTGCTGATGTAGAGGCGAGCCACAGTGAACTCCTCCTCAAGCTTCTCACTAGCACCACTGTTTGGCTACAAACAACAACATTCAAAAATTGTTGGAAATGCAAACAATCATATACAAAATTAGTTTTTAAAAAGTAAAAAATGAGACTTATCCACAAAAAAACTTTTTTCCCCATTTTATCAGCAAGATAACATACTATTTACTGCTCAGAAAAGGCAAGATCAAAATACAGAAAAAAGAGAGAGAATAAGACAAGTAGGATACATTACTGGCATCCTCCCTCTACCCCCTGATGGTGTGATTTATATTTACTAATGACAGTAACATGACAGCCCTATTTCTCTGAGATGAGCAGCAACAATAGTAAGAATCGTTTTTGTGTTGTTGTTTTTTTTATAGAAGAAGTTGACCACAACACAAACCATCAAATCACAAAACAGAACAGACAAGAATCTACATCAGATAGAAAATAGGGAAGACTACTGATCTGGGTATATCAACACATGAAGATATAGGTGATCCTTTATAACCAGTCTGCTACTGGTCTTCCAGCCTCTGCATTTCTGTTATTCACCTTATTTTCAGCAGCATTGCCTCCAATGACACTTCCAATGTCACCGAGGTCTTTGAGTAAACTTGACATCATTTCCACAACTCTCTTCTTCTGGTGCGTGGATGTATCCCGCAGTGAGTCCAGCTCTGTCTGAATGGTGTTGATCTTGACCTACACGAGAGGAAAGAAACACAACCCTTCTATGTCACATGTGGACTTCACGAAAACCTACATAAAGTCAACTCTAGTATTGGCAACAACACTGTTACAAAATAGGTCTAATGCTTAATGTGCTCATATGACATTATGCAGTTGTAAGAGCCTTAAAACACTTACAAAAGAAGAAAAACAAACAAAAAAGGATTATTTTCCCACAGAGCAGTGGGATGAGCACCAGAACACATCAATACTACTGAAAAGGGAACAAATATTTTCAAAATCTACCAGCAGCACCATTATGTAACCACAGATTAAAAGAAAATCATCAAAGACCATCATTTACTAAGAGCGCAAATGAACAGATGGTCAGATACCCAAAAGAATGTATTGTAATCCTGGTTAAGCCGAGATCAAGGGCAAGCAAAATGAGAAAGGAAAATTTATAACTTTACAAAAGTGCAAAAACAAAAAGCATAGAGCAGAGTACAAAGAAGAGCTATGGTAACAGTCTAACGTCCACATCATGAACTTAGAATGTTGTGGTATGTTGTGGCATTGGTAATCTAGTGATTAGGCTCTAAAACCCTCCACTGTAAGGTTATGGGTTCAAATCCTGTCATGGCCCGGCGTTGTGTCCTTGGAAAAGCCACTGTACACAAATTTTCCTCACTTCACTCACATGGGAATGGACACCGGCTACAGATGGCAAAAGATCTTGTCAGTTTGTAAGTGTTAGAGCACTTAATTGGCTGCTTCTACTGAATGCTTACTGGGAAGCCAAAAATGTACCTGAGTGTTATTGGGTCTCCTGGGATAATGATAATTGTAAAATGCATGAAGCATGCTGTAGAGCATAGATATGTACTATATAAAAGAAATTATTACCTACTCTTTTAAATAATTTACTGCCCTAGTTCCTCAGCTAAATGCGATATTTAATATCTGACTGGAACAAAAGGTAAAGTGTGATAACCACAAAAAAATCATCATCTTCCAAACCGTAAATCAGACTTACAGTCTTCTGGCTGATCTCTTCGTTGAGAGCCTCGATGTCCCTGTTCTTGTTGTCCACCTCCTGGGATTTCTGGTCATAGTTCATGGCCAGCTCCTCCAGGGCCTGGAGCACTTCCTTCACCTCCTCCTTGGCAGATTCGTTGTCTGCCTGGATGCGACCCATCTCGGCCTGGGAGTTCTCGTAGTCACGGCGAGAGTTGGTGATCAGATCCTCTTGCTCCAGCATCTGTTCCTTCAGCTTCTCAATCAACTGACCTTGGTTGTTGATTTCATCATCCTTGATAAAAAATTTTAAAAAAACATACTGAGCAACAATCGTTCCCTGATAAATCAATGTGAATATGGACATCAGTTTTGTTAATTTTTTAGGACTGTTTCAACTTAAGTCTTCAGCACCAAATAAAATTGAATTAATTCCTCACAAAGTACAACGCTTCGGCTACCCTTGACAATCAATTCACTCTCATTTCACATTTTTCACATGCTCCCTTCCTCCCTATATTTCATTTCAGCAGGAAAAATACTTTTTTACCTTTGCAAACATTCAGTACTGGGATCATCAGAAAACCAAACCTTTTCCATGACAATTTTGTTTGCTACATTCACAGTATAACGAGCCTTTTATTACCTTATCATCCAGCTGCTGGTACAGTTTCATCTTCTCCTCCTCCATCTGAGCCTTTTCAGCCTCAGGGATGGCACTGACCCCACCACTGACCATGCCAATGAAACTGGACTGCATGGCAGTCTGGTTGGCCACCTGGCCTGTCTGACCCTGACTTGGAGGCTCTGACTCCATAGCTGCAGTTTTCACATCAACCTGCTCCTCCACGGGCACAGCTTTACCTGAAACATTCCAGAGGGAAAAAAATCACCGATCAGTTGGGGGGGGGGGGGAGATTTCATCCACCCAATGGAAACGAAGAATCAAAATCTAAAAAAAAAGAAACCCTCACCTCAGTAACAAAAATAGAAGAAAAAAAAGAAGACACCCACAAAAGGAAACATTTATTATGCCCATAACTGGCTCTATTATAAATATAGCATCACTCAAGATTTATACGCATTTCCAAAAAAGCATTCATTTACTAATGTTCCTGTCAAATACAAAGGAGGAGCCCTTTTAAAAATCAACATCTTTTTTTCCTCCAACAAAGAAGTCCAAGGGGGAAAAAACTTGAACACAGCCTCATTTTTTTAAAAACCTGACATAAAACTTAATGTTCATCAAATAGGCTATGTCTTCGTCAAATTCCTTAATAGTGAGGAGGAGGAAGAGGATGCATACTCCACTGCAAAAGAAAGTGTACTTACCATTTCTCCATGATTGCAGCTCAGCCTCCAGCTTGAGGATGATGAGTTTCATCTTGTTGTTCTTTTCCTTTTCCCTCTCATAGCGTCTCTTCCATTCCTCTGCTGTCAGCTCTTCATTCACAGTCACAACATTCTTGATCGTCTTGGCTCTGAAAGAACACATTTGACCAATCTCTCAAATAACTTTGAAAAATAAACAAAAACCACAGAGTACAAAAACACAAGTCTCAGTACACACCAGAAAAGCACAGAAATGCAAGGTAACACTAATTTCCCCACAACTAAGTCCACAATACAAAAAGTATTTAAAAACTTAACAGAATGCAAATGCATTGGTCTCTATTTAAGAACAGTCCACATAAGAACCGAGTCCACTTAAGAACCTGCTTTTACAATGTAACTGAATTTTTTTCTCTATAATTTGCATGCTTAAGAGCGTCAGTAACAATGTCCAAAAAATATCCTAAATAACAATGTCATTAAAATCCACTCTGAAGTCTTGTTCTCCCTTGCACCTAATAAACCTAAAAACTTAAAACACACACATATTATGTATCACGACGTGGTGGAATCAGGTGCTCGTCAATTTTTGGGCATATGGAGTTAATGTTATCATCTTAGAGCTTGTTCATTTGTTTTGGTTTTGATGATAAAAATTACCCATCTATCTACAATACAAATCAAGATTTTATGGATAGAAGGAGGTGGGGGTCGCCTGGTTTCAGAGGTAAAATTCGAGAGAACATGGATGCCAAAGTCTGGTTACTTCCAAAGTTTGACAGTCCTTGGAAACCGTAAATTTACATTTTTTGCGCCTTTAATCAACTTTTTCAGTAAGTCTTACAGCAATGTGTTTTTAAACTGACACAAAAGGTGTTGAACCAAAAAATACAAATTAAATAAAAATTGCCAAGTGAGAAGAAAAATACTGTTTTCTTTGATTTTGTTATTTTGCGGAGCACCTGATTTCACCATGATGTCTCACATATCATATTTCTATATTCTTTAAAAAGCAAACCTCTTTATCCTCCCTCGGGCATCAGAATTGACCATGAGCCACTATTTCATCATTGATGAAAAAAGAAAAATCAACATGTAAGAGCTGAGCCATGCCCCTTGAAATCTGCCTAAGAACACACTTTTTCTTTCTCCTATTGACTGGGCTCTTAGATAGAAACCAATGTACTTCTATTTCAAATACCAGCACCAAAATTTGCATCTCGTTTTCAAAACGACAAATCATTGAAAGTTACAAGTCAGTACACATTTTTCAATTTCAAAGCATTGACCAGTTTTGTAGCTTATATGAACTGATGTCAGATTATCTATTGTGAAAATATTTCTCATCATTCCACTGACCTTTGACCAAACATCAGTGTTGACTTGGTCTCGGTGTCATTGTACGAGGCAGGGGAGCAGCAGATGACCATGGTGGTTCTTGCGTTACCTCCTAAACTCTCCTGCAATATTCTGGTCAGTTTACTGTCTCTGTAGGGGACGTGGGATTTCTGAGGGAAAAAAATGACATTTACAAGTCAACTTTCTGACGAGGAACTATTCATAATATTCTCCACAAAGATATAGTCCAAAGGTAACATATTTTTATATGATTTCATACCAATCAATTTTTTTTTCGAATTTACCTTCCTCTTCTACAGGTATGATTTTGCAAATGATCAAAGAACCATATTTAACATATTTTTAAAAACTACAAAATTCTAGGGAAAGAACACAGAAGAAAAAACAGATTTTAAAATGTGCAAAATTGTAAACCATTACGAGGCATCTTTAAAAAATTGCTCTGTCATTAATTTCATAAGTTCCAATGATTATTCAGTAAAACATACAGTAATTAAGACCAAACTTACATTTCCATCTGCCAGGGCTGAAATGACATTGCCAAGAGCTGAAAGAGACTTGTTGATGTTCTTGGCCTCATCCAACACAGATCCTTCTGCTCCAGTTTTACTAACCTGTCAAAGCAACAAAGGAGAATTAGACACTCTGAATGATAAAAATGCATGGTATTGTAAGTGACAAATGAACACGACAAGACATTGAAACAACATCTATATACCAACTTTATGCCTACACATCTTTGTTTTAGTAAGTATTTTACGGCACTTGCAACACAACAAGGCCGTGTAAGTACTGAAGAATAGATGTGTTACAAGAGAGTAACATACACACAAAAAAAGGAGGAGAGATAAGGACGACAGATGTTTTGAGCCAACTGACAAACATCAAGAAAGTTTGTAACAAAATCGTTTACAAAAGATTAATTGATATTATACAAATTTTGCACCAAATGGTCTTAAAATGAAAGATAAACAGGAAGAATTCAGAAAACACGTTTCATTAAATTTCTGGCAAAAATAAAAAATCGACCTTACCTTTTCACTACCTGCCAAATCGACTAGATACAATTTTCCATGCAATTTCTTCTCATTTTCTACATTTTCCTGCTTTACATGGATGAGAAACACACTGTGACTTCTTGAGCTGTGCTCGTTCATGTCTGCAAAATAATAAGAAAAATAAGTCATTCACTCGGATATTTCTTATAATGCACAATCAAGAATAATATTCACAGGTTTCTACCTAGGTAGTCTACAGTGATATGAAGTTATGTTGTTGTCACTGTATAGGTTTAGAGGCAGGTTCTCTGAGACAAACACCCATTTCAAATACAACCGAGCCAAATGGGAAAGGAGCCTTTAAAAAATCCGCAACAACCCAAATTCAGAATGCCCCATTGGGGATTCAAACCAGGGCCATCTGATTCACAGTCCAGCATGATACCAACAGAGCTAACAGTGTGTCCGTAAAATGAAGTAAAAACCACAGTAACAGACTGAAATAATAAAGGGGGCTGTAAAAGATATAACATCTACCAGTTACAGCCTCCTGCCGCAAGCAAGAAGTTTGCAAGAGATCTCTATGAACACACCACATTACGATATGAAATGTAACAATCCTGTGCAAGAGATAAGATGCCAGTTTTGAATATATATCTAAACTCGGATTGCAGAAAAAATTGCAAATCTCCTTCGTGAAAGCTTCATATAAACCTTCTAACAATGTGCCCAAGATCAAGCCATATTTTCTTGCGAGGACACGTTTTTTTCCTTTGGTCTCTCCATTCCTCTGAATCTTCTGTCTGCAAAATCATTACTTCATACATCTAGTCCACCTACTTGAAACAAACAATGTACTATAAAATCAAAGTACTTCAAACAGAAATTTATGCCCCGATAACTCACTTGTCACTGCCACGTGTCTGTTAGCTTTTCCTTCATCGATCACTTCCATCACTTCTTCAGGACTAGACACAAACCTCTCTGTGCAACCCTGCAGCAAACAAATAAAAAGAAGGTTGTGAAATATCTATGTACCCAACTCTCTCAATTACTCAATATGATATACAATCAAGTATAAACAGTAGTCACATAAGAGGGTTAATGTATGACATGTACAATTCCATGCTACTATCCACATTAAAAAATTGCTAGTTTGAACAGCTCTCACAGGGCCAGTAAAAAATCATTTCCTAACAGACAACATTGAAAGTGAGGATGCTTATAGCACCTTTAAACAATTTTTCTTTTAAATTCTGAGAAAATATGAATCATTTACAAGATGAGCTTCAGAAGAACAGAACAAAGGCACCTACCTTCACATATGGGACCCTATTTTTGTCTTCATGCACCGATAAATTGGTCTTGGTCACTGCAAACAAAAAGAACATTTATTAATAATCAAATTACAAGATGAAAACTCAGGAAGATTTTTTAGTTTAGCTTTAGTAAGAGTTTTACGGCACTTGCAACACAATAAGGTCATAAGTGCCAAAGATTAGAGAGATGTTATAAGACAGTAACAAACACAAAAAAAGAAGTAGAGGAGATAAAGAAGATAGATGTTTGATAGGAAAGAAGAAGCAAACCACACCAGAGCACCCGTCAACCACCCACGGAAGATTTTTGGTCAAAAAATTTCTTAAAACACGTTAACAGATTGTAGGTACAAAGGGTTTGGGTTAGAGAGTACATATAAACTTAAAGCAAAGGCATGTTTATAAAAAGGGGGGAAAAAATCAAAGATAAATTTCGAGACTGAAACATAACAGCTTACCGTCAAGTAAATCTCTGATTTTGTCCATGTAGATCTCAAAGTAAGACACCTGTTGGACAGAGAGAACAAAATAAAGGATGTGAAAATATTACCGATATTTAAAAGTGCAAAATTCCAATAATGCAAAAACGCAAAATTGTATGCATGTAGTAATACATTAACACAGACAATTCACGTTTGGCATCTCTTTAAAATTTTAGTAAGTGTTTTACGGCACTTGCAACACAATAAGGTCATATAAGTGCCGAAGATTACAGGTGTTACAAGAGAGTAACAAACCTAAAAAAGAAGGAGGGGAGATAAAGATGATAGATGTTTGAAAGGAAAGAAGGAGCAAACCACACCCGAGCACCCGCCAACCACCCACATGGCAGTGATCTGAAACTCATATATGAAGGCCTTTGAATCTGTCTACTTAGGCCAAAACAAACAGACAGACAGACTAACGTACTGACATGAGCCCATGCACACATATGCTCTCTATACACAAACAAAAATCTGCGAAACTCTCTGTCTCTCTCTCTGTCCCCCCCCCTCCACCCACACACACAATTAATGATGACATTGCTCCGATATGGACAAAAGAGCAATAACCACTGAAGGAGACGGGTCAAATCTAACAGGTATAACAAGATATTATTTTTTTTAAACAAATCAATTTGACAGGCATGGACAGCCAAAAGACTCATATCTGAGAGTGATATGAACAGACATTACTTGTTTCTGTTTACTTAAATCAATAAATGAGAAAAATATCAAAACAAACCTTGATATGGAATTCCAAGTTCTCATCCATGCCATAGATATAGTTAAATATGTCCTGTACAATTCTGGGGATGATTCCTTGTAAATGGTCATTTCCCATGACACCCTGAAACAAAAATACACATATATTTTAGTGCACCTAATTCCTTCCCTAAAGACAGAAATGACTTAATGACAAATAGTTTTCTCTCATAAAAGGCAAACAATAATGTGTGCCCTTCAATTGCACATACAGTAGAAACACAATGATGGTCTGAGCCCTCACAGAGCAAGGTAAAAGCATAATGACAAAAATGCAACAAACACAGCTGACAACCCTAAGAAAATGAAACTTTGATCACATTAATCTTATGTGAACATTTTTGCTCAGTACTGAAATGAAGACTCACTTGTTTCATTTCAAGCTAAGACACTAAAATTTGTTCCCATTCTGTTCACTATGTTCTTTGCGTAATATATATTACGAGTACCTATGTGGCTTTAAAAAGTATTTTAAGCCATAAGTATCACCAAAAATTTACCCAAAATATTGCTTAATTAGTAAGAACGAGTGTAGCTACTTAATTAAACGAACAATCAAAGTACGGTAAAGATACAGCCACCTTTATTTGGGGATGCAAAAAGATATCAAATTCCTTACATTTATTTTTTTAAAACAATAAAGAAACAACAAAATCACTACTAACTTTATCACAACTGCTTTACGATAAGACTACTTTCTCACCTCCATGGTATGGGTTTTACCACTGGATGTCTGACCATATGCAAAAATGGTGCCATTGTAGCCACCAAGGACATCTGGAGAATAAACAAAAAAGCAGGAACATTAACTTCACAAATTAACAAAAACACCATCTTTTTTTCTGATGTTTAAAAGTATTTTATTGTGCTCTTGCAACAAAAAAATTTGGTCGAATAAGTACCAATGACTAAAAATGTTACAAGAGAGTAACAAGCATAAAAAAAAGGAGAGATAAAGACAACAAATGTTTGATAGGAAAGAAGGGGCAAACCACACCAGAGCACCCGTCATCTTTTTCTGACCCTGAACCATTTCCTTATTCAAAATACAACCATAATGAAACTATTAGAAGCCCACATTGCGTGGAATTGGCTCATGGGGTATACTGGAATTTACTCCAATAATAACCAATTTCCATACAAAAAAAATCTTGACAGAGCGACCAGTAATTTGATGGACCACTGCATTTGTGAGGATGTCCTGGGCATTCATATGAAAAAACTAAAAAAGACCAAACCACACACTAGTACTAGAGTACCCATCAACTCGTTAACGTGTCATATGAATGGAATATAATAAGTTGCCAAAAAAAAATAATAGATAAAACTAGGACAACAGTGACACTGAAAAAGGAAACAGACTTGAAAAAAAAAAAGCTACTGACATCTGCAGAAAATGCCGCTACAAATACGTCAGGTCGACAGGAAAAGATAAATAACAGAGAAAAAAGAAGGGAGCCGAGAATGTGCGTGCGTGCGTGCGTGTGTGTGTGTGCGTGCCAGTGAGTGAGTGCGTGTGTGAGTGTATGAGTGTGTGTGTGAGTGTATGAGTGTGTGTGCGAATGAGCGAGTGAGTGTGTGAGCACCCGCGAAGAAGTGGGCGTATGTAGAGAAAGCAAACATGAAAAACCAAAAAAAAGGTTAAAACAAAAGGTATCTGCTCCAAAATGTGTTATACTTGTTATGGTCAGTCATGCAAAAAGGGAGGGCCAAAATAGAGGAGGGAGGGGAGGTATCTCATATTCCACACAAAAAAGGACAGTATTGGAGAGACAATGACAGAAGCAAAGTTAGTTACAAAGAGTGGGACAGAGCCATACAGACAGCAGGGAACGTGGAGCCCAAACCCAAATCTCATGAGCCAAAAATAGCACACCCCCATCTACCCCTGTCCCTACTTTTCTCACAAAAGAACAACAAAAGGGACTCCCTGCAATCTCCCATAAACACCCGGCCGTCCACTTTCACCCCCTGCTGAAAGGGTAAAAATCCCCTCACAGGGGACACACGACCCCATCAGATGTAAAGCCAGGCGTCGACATCCACGCGAAAGCCATAATTTACATTCCACTGGCTGGGCAAAAAGTAAAAGAGAAAGAGTGAGAGAGAGAGAGAGAAACAGAGAGAGGAATGTTCAACTTGCCATCCAGTCAGGTTGGTATGCGATGACTGGCTTCATTATAATATCCATCTACTCTTGCTTGCTTCTTTACCATAAATTTCACAATGTGTGTAAGTGTGGGTGTGTGTGTGTACTATGTGAGTGTGTGTGTGTGTA